>NW_022603001.1:0-107255 GCF_008692095.1 Etheostoma spectabile
CCCAAGTGGTTATGTATGCCAAATTTAAAGTGCTTCCCTCTAGACTTTCAGAGATATTGCATTCCAAGAATTGGATTGACAGACATGAGGCCACAGTCACCTTGACATTGAACCTTTGACCTCCAAATGTCATCAATTGATTTCCGAGTTCATATGAATGTTTTTTGCAAACTTTGAAGAAAACACAAACATGGGCATTGTGAAAAGATGGTGCTGTCTCTCGTTGTTTCTGAGATCAACAATACTTTCCGAAGTTGAATAGCTATTGCGTACCCCGGTAATATTAGAGAAGAGCTCTCGTTGGCACTGTAGGCGACAATTTAGAAAATTAAGTTACTTTACACTTTAAAACTGTTACATCTCCTCTGATTACCATCTACAAATTTTCAAGCCTCATTGGCATGCCGACCACCATCTACATTAGGTAAATCACTAGCTAGCTATGCATGAGTACCTCATAACCTTTTACGGTTCAGTATGTTATAGTTTTATGGTCAAATGAAGCCTTCATTAAGCTTTCTGAACAATGTTCTTCATTTTCTGAACGCATTCACTCAGTAAGTGTTTTATTATTGGTTGTGCATCTGTGATTTCCCTAGAGGTCTCTCAGTCCAGCACCTCTCCCCCCTATCTTTGTTAGTTTTACACTGTCCAGCATAAATCACTGACACCATACCTCACATTCATCCATGCATACACCTTGCATACTGTATACAACCTTGCCACACAGTCTTTTTTCTCCCCTTTTCACGGGGTCAGGAAAAAGCATCCAGGGTCAATCTTAGCCTTTGTGTGAGTTCATAGGCTTTATCATACATTGTTTTTATTAAGATTGACGACCAAATTGTTAGTTTTTTCTGAAATTTTGCAAACCATGCAATGCCTTTTCATAGCCCTTTTGGCAGGTAGGGCCGTGTGTCAGTCTCATAATCTGAAGGTCGTGAGTTCAACCCTCACACGGGGCAGCTTTTTTTTTAAAACAAGAAAAACACAACTGATGCTGAAATACAGTGACATTCAGGTGGTTGACACTGGCACTAGCACATGAATGGAATTTTTATTCTTTGGTTATTTCTGAGATTGATACAATGAAGGAATATTTAAGAGTGGTAGCTAACCAATGAAAGGGTTATAGAACATATGGTGTATGTCTTGGACATACTAATCCAAGCAGGGAGATGAGTACAGAGATTTGGGTGCTAGCAAGATGGATGTAGGTTGCCCATTGTTCATTTAGACGTACCAGCAACATTGTATGATACCAATTCTATCTAATCCTCTGCATGGCCACATTATGTTTTCACAAGTGTCAGCAAAAAGGTAATTTTATCCATTTTCCATCAAACAGGGATCACAGTGTCTTGGGCTGCCTAGTGCACCAACAACCAAAATGGAGCTAACATGCATGACTGAAATCTAGAAGTTAACGTCACCAGAAATTAGCTGTTTGCCTTCACACAAACATGCCCTTTTTGTGCAAGGACTATTCCGAATAGTATATAGAGCAAAGCTGTATTGGTCAGAATCAGAGAAATGTCTCCTGAATCTTAGCACTGAATCACCAATGCTTGATTGGGTCTAAATTGTACCACTGAAAACGATTAGTCAGCATGGCCACATAATGTTTTCACAAGTCTCAGCAAAAAGAAATAATTCCAAAAAGTAAGATTTATCTACCAGCTGCTAATTATTTACCAAGGCTACATCGACACTAACTACATCTGCCAAAGTAGTTTGGATATGAGGCCTAACCATAGCAAATATATGCATTTTTTAGAAAGTAATAAGGTACTATAACTCTTTAAGATAAGATGGTGCTGGAACATAAAGAGCTGTTAGGTGAGAAAAAGGATTTTAAATTATATTCTAGATTTTACGGAAGCCAATGCAGAGAAGCTAAAACAGGAGAGATGTGATCTCTTTTCCTGGTTCCTGTCAGAACACCGTGTTGCCAGCATTCTGGATCAGATCAGCGAAGAGTCTTTATGGACTCTTTCGAGCAGCCTGATAATTAGAATTGCAGTAATCCAGCTTAAAGTAACAAATGCATGGACTAGTTTTTCTGCATCAATTTAGATTTCCTGAATGTGATGACTACTGCACTATGGACATTTCAGTAATCCTGGCCATGATTTCACGTCAGGAATATTTTTCCCGTGTAGGTTATTCAGAGTTCAACTCAGCAGAGTTTAAATGTGCGAAGTCAACATGAACAAAGAAATATGTTTCCACCCTGTTGCAAACAGGGGACCTTTTGCGTGTGAGGTGGACGTGATAACCACTACACTACTAAAACTGATGAAAAAAGATTTTTTGCATGTTTGTGGGGAAATGCACCATTCATATTTTACTGTAAATGTTTAAAACGCTGTTAGACATGTTAATTTTTGACACATAGAGATTTTAAACTGGATTCAGTCACAGATGCTTTGTCATGGATTTGAGTGGCAGCAAATATGTAGTGAACCTAAATATATCTACATGTATTTACTGTGGCATAAATGCTGGAATAGCGGCACCTATCGATTGATGTGCCAAAAATCAAGCTACGGCGTTCCTCGTTAGTATAATGGACAGTATCTCTGTCTCTCACGCGGAAGATTGGGGTTCGATTCCCTGCTTGGGAGCTTTTTCTACCAGTTTAGGCCTCGAGGAAGTCCCAGCAAATGTGTTGGACTATTCATGAGGGGAAAGCGGGCCTTGGCTCAGGCTGTGTTCAGCATGGGAGGAGAACTCCTGACCAGAATCCACTATTCAATTTGCAAGCTTACATGAACATTGTGCACTGTCAAAGCTGCCTACATCCATGGAAACTGTCCACCACGTCTTCTGCCTCTACGGTATCCCACTGACCCAGTTCACGTCACAAGTCTGAAAGTCCCTCTGCCAAGCCCTTAATTCAATTCGATTTAATTTATAGTTGTAGTAGTTTTATTTATAGTATCAAATCATAACAGTTATCTTGAGACACTTTACAGATAGAGTAGGTCTAGACCACACTCTATAATTATAAAGTCCCAACAATTCCCCCAAGAGCAAGCGTGGTGCGACAGTGCGACCATGCACAGTGGTGAGGAAAAACTCCCCTTTTAGGAAGAAACCTCGGTCAGACCCAGGCTCTTGGTAGGCAGTGTCTGACGGTGCAGGTTGGGGATGTGATGCACAGTGGCAAAAATAATCACGACAAAGAAAATGCAACAGTGACTATAAAATGGTAGTAGTAGTAGTTCATGTCTTAGCAGGATGCTGCAAGCTGTTACAATATGCAGCGTGGAACAGCAGGGCATAGCAGGACCACAGCGACAGCTGCAACCAAGATCTTGATGCAATCCTAATCCAAGGTAATATGCTGGGCGAAAAGGAAACATAAGGACTCAGGGGAGTAAACTCCCCATAACTAGGTTAGTAACAGGCATTTCTGGGATGGAATGCACACAAATGGATAGGAAGAGGAGAGAGCAGCTTAGTGTATCAATGGAAGAAAATCCCCGTGGTAGTCTAGACCTTGGTTCAGACGGTGGTCGACTCCATTCAACACAGATGAAAAACTGTTCTCAGAAATAATGGTTATGCAGCTTAATATTGGTGCAGAGATTGAAAGTAAAGCAAACCCTTGTGACATTTTTCAGTTCATACCGTAAGTGTGATTTGGAATTGATCTGGAATTGAATGTGCAGCGAATATGTAGTGAACCTAAATATATCTACATGTATTTACTGTGCATTGATATTATCGAAATAAAAGCTATTCTGAGGATCATGTTGAGCATTATTTGCTTTTATTAAACACTGCTATTATAACTATACGTATGTCAATCCCTTCAGCATTTTGCAATTATACAATTCACACAAATTCAACCAATCACCATGACTGTGGTATGACTGCCAATTTTGACCAATCACTGGAACTTTTCTGTAAATTTGAAAAATAACCGGAGTCTCCCACAACTTTATCTAATCCCAGTAGTCCCACGTGCCAGACTTTGTCTCAGTATGTGACACACATGGTGGATGCAGGAAAAACTTGAGATGTGACATACAGGATGACCTAAACTGAGAACAGCTACGATCATTATTGTAAGTGCAATGATACGTTAACCCTCTGAGCCCGAGACACTCGCCCACGAGTAAAAAAGTACCTCTGATTCATAGTTTAATAACTTTTGAACCATACAAGCGATTTACTCACTTTCGGTTTTGTTTGAATCCTGACGCTAGCCTCTACAGGGGGTTTTCTATCCAGCCTGGAACTTCAGCCTCTTTGGGCTTTAAATCAATACTGTTATATCAAAGATTGATCCACTTTTTATCCATAATTCATCGCGTTTTGGCTCATTTTCCGCCGCTAGATCGCTCCTCAGCGTCTGCCCTGTCTGTCCCGTCTATTGTTTCAGGAAGTACATGCCCATATATGGGAGATAAGGCACCTCTTTTGTATGGAAGGCCAGAGGGGACAAAAATGCCTTTATACTCTATTGAAGGCAAAATAATGCTATATTTAGACACATATTTGCTTGTATAACATTGCTGTGGGTGTAATATCAATAAATATGACATTATTATGTTATTATTGGCATAAGTAAATGTCATGAGAGCAAAACGTCTTGACTTTTTTGGATAAAATGCATGTATTTTGTCAACTGTATACGTTATAATGATTTTTTCTTCACAGTGTGACTCCCAAGACATATGAGAAGTGTTTTAGAATGGAAAATGGCTTAGGTTTTACTTATATGTCTGTGATATCAATACATATCTGGAAGATTCATTTATTTATTTATTTATTTATTTATCTTTAAGGCCCTACAACCATTTTTAACATGCAAGTGACCTCACTGCAACCCAAATATTCCAATAACCCAGTTTGTCCTGAAAAAAATGATGTTGATATCTTGACTGTAGAAAACAGGGTTGATGTTTTACAAGCTTTTTTATAAAATAAATCCAGACGAAAATTAAACTGTAAAAATGGCCTCAGGGCCCAGAGTAAAGCTGTTAAACCTAAGGAGGACCCCTGGCTAAATGACACCACGAGGGCCCTTAGGCAACACTGCAGACAAGCTGAACAAAGATGGAAAGACAATCTACACGTGTCACTGGGTGTATTAAGGGACAGTCTATCACATACCAGAATGCTGTGAAGGTGGTGAAGATGCAGCATCTCTCTTCTGTCATAGCTAGCAATCACCACAAACCTAGATTGTTATTTAATACTATTAACTCTGTCATAAATCAATGCTCCTCTGCTCCGACAGATGTGTCAATTAGTCCATGTGAGAAATTTCTCGCTTATTTTATTGACAAAGTAGCATCTATCAGGGAAATTACCAGTGCTAATTTTAAGGTATTTTTATCTGCTTCTCCTACACACTCAGCTGTGTTTGAGGAATTTTTAGCCCGCTTCTCTGACGTAACTTAGTGAGGTTGTACAACACATGAAACCTACCAACTGTCCCTTAGACATTGTCCCTGCCAGAATGGTGAAGGAGGTTTTTAATAGCACCATTGGGGCGAGTCTTCTTACTCTCTTTAAGTAAATGCTAAGCCTGTACTTTGTTACTTTGAGTTGAGTAAAGAAGTTTAATCAGTACTTCTGCTTTTACCAGAGTATTTGTTAACACAATTATCTGTACTTCTACTTGAGTACGGCAGTGAGTAATTTTGCCATCACTGATGGTCATTTATATGCCGGTCACTTGATGTAATACAAGCAAATACATATGGCCCAACAGTTTTGTGATACGGGGCGTGCAACTGTATGTCAATGATCAAGCTTGTTGCTGTGACCAAGAAACCACCAGCAAAATGACTGATACATCATCAGTTCCGAAATTTTGTTGGATGCCAAATACTTGAATTAAAAGTCAGAATCCAATTGACATGTACGAACAATACAATGCACGTCCAGCTTCTACATTTACGCATGAGTCAGCTTCCCAAATTTCTGAGTAACAGGAAAATAGCCTGATAAGCATACATGTGCAGCTCAACCTCAAAAAGTCATAAAGCAAATGCTTGTGGCTTAAAGATCGAGCTCCCGCTCATAAAACATCAGACAGGGGCAGTCTCTGTTGCGCAATAGGTCAGCGCAGTCGGCTGTTAACCTAAAGGATAGTGGTTCAAGTCCACCCAGGAACGTTTGTTGCTTAAGTAACCTGGATGGAGCAATCTCTGGGATTTATCCTTCTGCAGAAGACCATAGAGCAGCCCAACGATAACCCTAGTTATAATTGGCTGACTTTGTAATTGTCTTAATGTGGCTGTTGTCAGAGTCCAAGACTACACCAAGATTTGTGATGAAGAAGGTTCTTACTATTTTCAAAGCAGTGCAATTACAATTTCATTTTAAGTCTACTGTGTGTCCTTAAAATGGTGCTGTCTGCTGTGAAATTCTTTTTTTTGTGTCGATACGGCTCTGTTTCTTTTCATTTTAAGTACATACTTGGACTACATTTTTAAATGCGTGCAGGTATACAGTACATGCGTACAGTTGGATGCATGCGTTTAGGAACCCATGCTGAAGTGGACTAAAAAGAAGAATTAAAACAATCATCTTTTGGAAATTGATCTTAATGCCTTAATTTACAAAAAGGAAAAATCCAAGTTTGTCCAGCAATGGTGGTATAGCGGTGAGCATTGCTGCCTTCCAAGCAGTTTACCTGGGTTTGATTCCCAAAGTTTATGAACATTTATGCAAACAGGTATAGCACTGCTGTACAGGTTGTCGTGGCCGGGTGGTTAAGGTGATGGACTAGAAATCCATTGGGGTCTCCCTGCGCAGGTTGAAATCCTGCCGATAACTTGAATGGTAGCAAACCAAAGACACATCACAGAATACCAAGCTGGGGATTTGTTTTCATGAACAATATTGTGTTGTCTCATAGTTACTGGATACCACCAGTCTCCACCAATGCATCTCTCAGCCTTTATTTTCAGTTTGTGTTACAAGATTTGCAGGAAACGTTGTATTGTCCAGCAGAAAGGCAACAGTAGTGTGTTACTTTTTGACTATAATTTATACCATAGGTTTTGAAGCCATATACAACATTCCCATTACATGTTTTACCACAGTTTCTTCTTTTATTCAGTGATATTTCAATTTCCTTGCGGGAGTCATCCCAAAAGGATTAATAAAGATAAGTCTAAGTATATCTCAGAAAACAATCCAAAAAAACATCTTCCAGGGATGTAGCTCAGTGGTCTTTTATACCTCAGGCTATCAGACAGCCCAACAAGCACTTTAAATGTACATGTTTTACAGTATTTATGTACTTGTACTGTAGTGTAGTATATGGCATCACACTCCAGTTTGTTATGTACCTGTACTGTAGTGCAGTATATTTATTTTGTAATGCTCCAGTTTTTATGGGTGTTACAGCAGGTATCAGTACTGTAGTTTCCATGTTTATGGATGAAAATCAACTTGTCATGCAATTAAGTTTACTCTTCAGCAGGTGGAGATATTTCACTTCAGACACTTTGTTAAATATGGAAATAGACTTCATGCTGATACAAAGAATAGGAAATAGCAGAGGATGGTTTCGATCCATCGACCTCTGGGTTATGGGCCCAGCACACTTCCGCTGCACTACTCAGCTGTGGTAATCTGAGTTAACCAAGGTTCGAACAGTTTACAGGTTGCAAAGTTTAACATTTGGTAGACCTCGCAACTATCTTTTACCAGAGTATTTGTCCGAGCTTTTAACTTTGGGTGGGCAAAATCGGCTGTTGCGGTCTTCCGATCTACGGACTTTAGAAGTCCCTAGGTCGAGGTACAAGCAGTGGGGCGATCGGCTTTTGCTGTTGCTGGCCCAAAACTCTGGAACAAGCTCCCACCAGACATTCACACTATAACGGATGTTGTTCATTTTAAATCAAAACTTAAAACTTATTTATTTAGAATGGCTTTTAATACACAGTAGTGGTTGATGATGATGATGATGATAGGTAGCTTTATCTGTCTTACTGTTTTCTATGCTTCTATGCTTTGTCTGTTTTTTTTTTAAATGTTGTGTTTTCTTGTTGATGTAAAGCACTTTGGACACCTGCTGGTGCTGTAAAGTGCTATATAAATAAATGTTGATTGATTGATTGATTGATTTTATGTGAGCTTCCTGATTACTCACACATTGATTATTCACATGTAACACTTGTGATTGGCTGGTGTTTTAAAAAACAGGTTATTGTTAGTACAGCTATAAACAACAGTTTGTCATCAACTTTTCTTTTTTAGCGTGAGCGGACATCTCGCGGGTAACCGGGCCTCACGTGTTGCTGTGCACCACTCACATGTTACGCACGGACATACGTCCATAAATAACACTTTTCAAATAAAAGCAGCATAGTTGTATAGTTGTATAGTTTCACGACATAGATGTTTTTTAAAATTTATTTTGTAATTTTTGATTGCCGCCGTTCACCTTCACACACAATCAAGAACGCGCATACGTCCACACGGAAGTAATACAATAACGCTTTTCAAAACAAAAGCAGCACCGTTGTATTGCACACTCGACATAGATATTTTTTAAATTTATTTTGTAATTTATTATTGGCCTCACGCGGGCCGGACAGGTACGCACAAAGGGCCGGATGTGGCCCGCGGGCCGTAAGATGCCCAGGTCTGGCATAGCAGGACCACAGCGATAGCTGCAGCCGAGATCTTAACGCCATCCTAATCCAAGGTAACGTGCTGGGCGAAAAGGAAATATAAGGACTCCAAGAAGTAAACTCCCCATAACTAGGTTAGTAACAGGCATGTCTGGGATGGAATGCACACAAATGGAAAGGAAGAGGAGAGAGCAGCTCAGTGTGTCAAAGGAAGGAAATCCTGTGGCAGTCTAGACCTTGGTTCAGACGTTGGTCGACTCCATTCAACACAGATGAAAAACTGTTCTCAGAAATAATGGTTATGCAGCTAAATATTAGTGCAGCGATTCAAAATAAAGCAAACCCTTGAGACCTTTTTCACACTTACAGTACAGTAAGTGTTTATAATTGATTTGGAATTGAATGTGCAGCGTTCCCAATGCATTGATATTATGGAATTAAAAGCTATTCTAAGGATGATTTTGAGCATTATTTACTTTTTTAAACATTGCTATTATTCTGAACACAACCGTACGTCTGTCAGTCCCTCCAGCATTTTGCAATGTTGGAATTGCACAATTCACATGAATTCGAGCAATCACAGTGACTGTGATGTGACTGCCAATTTTGACCAATCACTGCAACTTTTCTGAAAATTTGACCAATAACCCGAGTCTCCCACAGCTTCATCTAATCCCAGCGGCCCCACGGGCCAGACTTTGTCTCAGTATGGGACACACATGGTGGATGCAGGAAGAACTGGGGATAAAACGTACAAGATGACATAAACTGAGAACAGCTACAATCATTATTGTAAGTGCAGTGATACGTTTAAGTCCAACAAATACTTTATCAAACCATAGTAATGTGTCCAAGGCCAGGTGAGCAATTAACAATGTAAAGATCAACAAGCCACTGACAAATATTAAAATTTGATTAAATAAAGTCTTAAATTCTCCAGACATTTTCTTATTGTACCAACATGCACAGCATCCCGAGCCTTTTTGGTAAAGTTACTAGGAAAACTTAGCCTAGAGTAAATTTATTTTTCCTCAAGTGTCCTTATCATAAAGATATTGCAATTCAAGACATAACTTTCATCGCAGGACAAAAGCTTTTTTCAAAAGCTACTGCAAAAATAAGGAATTTTGGGTTGCAATGCTTGCAAAACAATCTACAAAATTTTGGAGGAACTGTTGTGTCCGTCTGCTGAAAAGTACAATATATGACCCATTAACCCAGATGTGTGCGCATGTTTATGCAGGAGAGCAAAATGATCTTTTGCAGGTCTCTGGTACTGTGTGAATTTCCCTGTGTTGGAAAGTTCAATGTTACCATTACATGAGGTAGTTTGCAGCTGCTGGTTATTGTGAGTTTGTGGGGGGCCGTGTATGTGTGAAGGTGTTTTAGTGGGTCTTAACATGTGCTCATCTGCTGTAAAGCACAGTAGTGCTCCATTGGACCACCAGGTCAAAATTGACCTAGGAAAACCAAACACTATGTATTTAAAACCCTAAAACTCAATGAAATCAGTAATTTTACAAGCAAAGATAATTGATAACCACCCATGTTATTTTTGGTTAATAGAAACTCATTTCTGATAAAGAAACTTAACCCAAGTCAAATTTGACCCAAACACTAAGTGAAAACAAGTTTTAAACTAAAATAGACTCAAGCCTGCTAGTGGGTACTTGCCATGCTGACTGTTTTAGTTAATCTCAACAGCAACAGTGTTGATCCCAAAGTGATCCTTTTCATGCAATTGTTTGAGTTTGGAGGAATGCTTAAAGTAATAGCAAAGGTAAACCATTGTGCTTCCTAGCAGATGAAATCATTCATTGCATAGAATTTATCACAGAAGTATGGTAAAATCAGTTGAGTTTAATATCAGCACAGATATAAGTAGATACATGCAGAAACATGTCAAATGCGTGTCAGGTTGGCAGCCTGGTCGCCCAGCGTCAGGTTGGCAGCCTGGTCGCCCAGCGTCAGGTTGGCAGCCTGGTCGCCCAGCGTCAGGTTGGCAGCCTGGTCGCCCAGCGTCTGGTTGGCAGCCTGGTCGCCCAGCGTCTGGTTGGCAGCCTGGTCGCCCAGCGTCTGGTTGGCAGCCTGGTCGCCCAGCGTCTGGTTGGCAGCCTGGTCGCCCAGCGTCTGGTTGGCAGCCTGGTCGCCCAGCGTCTGGTTGGCAGCCTGGTCGCCCAGCGTCTGGTTGGCAGCCTGGTCGCCCAGCGTCTGGTTGGCAGCCTGGTCGCCCAGCGTCTGGTTGGCAGCCTGGTCGCCCAGCGTCTGGTTGGCTGCCTGGTCGCCCAGCGTCTGGTTGGCAGCCTGGTCGCCCAGCGTCTGGTTGGCAGCCTGGTCGCCCAGCGTCTGGTTGGCAGCCTGGTCGCCCAGCGTCTGGTTGGCAGCCTGGTCGCCCAGCGTCTGGTTGGCAGCCTGGTCGCCCAGCGTCTGGTTGGCAGCCTGGTCGCCCAGCGTCTGGTTGGCAGCCTGGTCGCCCAGCGTCTGGTTGGCAGCCTGGTCGCCCAGCGTCTGGTTGGCAGCCTGGTCGCCCAGCGTCTGGTTGGCAGCCTGGTCGCCCAGCGTCAGGCAGGTTTGGAGCTGATTGGGTCCGTTCAGGGGCAATTGAACATCTGCAAGTTTTTGAATAGCTGCCTCAGCTTCTACTTCATTGGTTTCCAGTTGTGCTGAAAAATATGTAGAAATCGTTAAATTCCAACTACCCTTGACATTAAAACTGTAAACAATTTACCATTAAGGCTTCTTTGTTTTTTATTATGAAGTAAAGCAAGTATTAATACTTCCTTTTAAGACTTGATAGCCCCATTACGTTTAATTGGTAATTAGGCCAGTGGAGTTTGTTTACATCATTACAGAATCTGTATTGAGATTAAGCTAGCACAGCAGTTGTTTTCATGTGCTGCATTTACTTGGTTTGGGAAATTCCACGATCTCTACAGAGCTACTTTAACTGTTCCGTTGCTTTTGAGAGCAAATTGCCACACAATATAAAAAGTTTAATTTTAGGTTTTTTTTTGGTGTAACTGTTGGACATTTGCAATATTAGACAATACAGTGGGAGTGACAGGCAGAGATCCATAAGCACCAACTGTTGCACTCTTTAAATATATAAATGTCTGAATAGTTTGAGAAGCCAGCTGTATACCCACATTGTATGGTCAAAATAGCTTAAATTAAACATGGGTTGGAATCGCCATTCCAAAAGCAAGACAACTTAACCTTAATTTACTACATTGTGCCACAAAGAACCTCAGCTGTAAACACATTTGCAGCATTTCCCCAACATGGTTTAATAGAACCTGCTCACCTTCTTTAGCAGCTTGGATCAACTTGGACTCCATTGACTGGAGAAGTGCGAAGGCCCTCTTCATGGAGATATCATTGAGAGACACATCTGTACTACAAAAGAAATTCAGTTAGTGTCCGTATGTAGCTCTTGAAAGATTCTGTCACTAACGTTCTTACCTCTAATCATTCTCCTCTGCAGCTCATCATCATGTCTTTCATTTGTGCCGCCAACTGGCAAACTCAAGCCTAAGGACAATACAACAGCTGTTAATCAAATGTTTCTGCTGTTTGACACCACATATCATGAACTTGTTCCCGCTAAATTTCATTTATTGAGTAAATAACCCTACTCTTTACATTTGCTATACTCCATTACATATTTGAATACAAGTTTCAAACAGAAGAAATGTAACAACCTTTGTTAATCCAAACAGTCAGCACACAAACAACAAAGACCCAAACAGCTCCCATCACTCCAGTCACCAAGAGAAACTGGTTCCTGTGCTACATGCCGGGTTAAAAACTGATCATGCAGGTAGCACAGCTGTTGCTGATCAGCTCTGATTGGCTCTCTCTGTAGAGTCAGTGCTAGTTGAGATTCAGCCCATGAAAAATAGGAATTTGGAAGCAAGGGACAATTATAGACTATGTTGTAAAGAAAGTCCAGGAAGTTGTGTTTTTTACAAGAAAGAAAGTCAATGAGGTTTGTCTGAACACTGTTAGAATTTTTTTGGTAAATTTGCGTTAACTTACTGGCAACATGCTGTAACTTCCTAATTACAGTATCATAACTGTACATGTTTTTTACAGTATAATACCCTTAGTGTAACTTAGTTTTACAGTAGTAAAAATACCCTTAGTTTGACTGTTTAAAGAACTCCACAGTGGCAAAGCCCCAGGGATTGATTAAATCCGTTGAGAAGTATTGTAAGGAGAGGCTGTCTTGGTTGACACACCTCTTCAACATTGCGTGGAGGTCTGTGGCAGTGCCTAAGGAGTGGCAGACCAGGGTGGTGGTTCCCCTCTTCAAGAAGAATGGCGTCTGCCCATTACAGGAGTATCACACTGCTCTGGCTCCTTGGTAAACTCTACTCCGAGGTGCTGGAAAGTCAAATTTAGACAATCCTCAGCAAGGAGTGTGCTAATGTACGTAACATGGCCAACTTCCAGTATGTCGGTAATGAAGAGAGGAACGTTTGGACATTTTACAAATCCATTTTATTTTGATTTAACCTTTATATAACCAGGAACTATCCCATTGAGCTACAGTAACTCTTCATCCAGGGAGTCCTGCCAAGACAGGCGGCAAAAAGTTTTATAATACATAAAAGACAGGACAATGGTTCCATACTACACCACAAATCTCTATAGATACTACAACAAAAACAAGACATTACACGTAACTTTAGCTAATGAATACATACAACTCATAAAAAGGTTCCACCGAGATTTGAACTCAGATCGCTGGATTCAGAGTCCAGAGTGCTAACCATTACACCATGGAACCTTTAAAAGAGTGGCAAGGGTTTGCTTCTTTCATAATATCCACATGTGAGAAATTAAAGGCACATAACAATAACAACAAAGATGAAAAAGCCACAATTATTAGCCAACTTAAGTTAAGTTAGCTAAGCGTTCCGAGGATGTGGGAAAAGCAAGTCAAGAACAGGTTTTAAAGGACTTGCCAGAGACAGTGAATACAGCAGTAGATATGTCTACTGTGTACAAACACATGGTAACTTTACATGAGTTGACAAAAAACATGCTCAAAAAACTCTACTTGTCATTAAGTTTCTTGCGCTTACTCATGTCCTCTTAAATACAAAGAGCTGCTATGTTCTTTATTCCCAATATATTGTCTCTGACGTTACTTCCAGATGTAAACACTAGTTGTCAGAAGTGGGATTTGAACCCACGCCTCCAGTGGAGACTGCGACCTGAACGCAGCGCCTTGGACCGCTCGGCCATCCTGACTGATCCAACAGATGTGCAGTAGGACCTGTCTCAAAAATTATAATATAGTAAATTAAACATGTCATGATATAGGAGGTTCTCAGTCATTCATGTCATAGTTAACAAGGGAAGGTTTCTCAACTGTCAGCCCAAATATATGGGCGTTCATGGAGACATGGAAGAAAGTCACCAGGGTGGCAATGTGTTATGGATCCGTCAATAAATCCTACAGCAGAGCTCCACTCGACATGTCTGACCACAACTCTGTTTTGTTGATATTTTGGTTCCGTCTTACAAACCGGCACTGAAGAGAAACAAGCCAAAATGAAAGTTAGTTGCGGTATGGTCAGAGGAATCAATCCAGTGTCTCCAGGAATGCTACTGCTGCACTGACTGGGATCTATTCAAAAACAAATATAAGGACATTGATGAGCTCAAAGAGACTGTTTCTGCATACATCCCCTTCTGTGAGGACTTAGTCATCCCTCGTAAATCCATCTCCATATATCCAAATAATAAACCATGGGTCTCCAAATCTGTCAAAAGCATGATTAATCAACAAAAACTATTAGCTTCATCCAAGGTAACATGACTCAATACAGAGTACTTCAAAAACAAGCTAAAAAGGAACTTAAGCTTGCAAAACGTAATAATAAGGACAAAGTTGAGAACATGCTGAGCACAGCAGAGATGGCAAAAGTACTCACTTTCCGTACTTAAGTAGAAGTACAGATACTTGTGTTAAAAACTACTCTGGTAAAAGTGGAAGTACTGATTAAACTTCCTTACTCAAGTAAAAGTAACAAAGTACAGGCTTGAAAATTTACTTAAAGTATAAAAGTAAAAGTAGCCTTGCGAATGACAACCATTTTTTATGCAAAGCTACCTGGACCACGCACATGTTACTAGAGCACGTTGAGGAACTTCAGTGGACATGGAGGACACGTCTTTATATGGCAACGGCTACATTTTAAATGGATGTCTGCCAATAGGCCCAAAACATAACATATATGATTATTATTACAGAAACTGCAATGATTTGCTGTAAATGCAGATTGCTGAATCTGTTGAGTTGTGTCAAATGCAACGTACAGTAGATATATTCCCATCTATTTAGATTGAATATGGTATTGATGACATAAACAATAATAATGATAACTCCAGTGAAATGACGTGAGAGTTGAGGACTAGATTAGGACTGGATTAAAGCTGATTCTGGTTTCCAACGTCCCCCCAGGTGTGTCTGTTAAAACAGACGGTGACAACATCTCTCTAGCTAAGTTCCCATCCACTTGTCAACTGAACTACAGTATCTGAAGTTGGTGAACAGGTGAAGATCACACCAAAACCACTAGCTAACTTACTTTAAATGTGAAGAACTGTAGACGAATACAACAGGCTTAAGTGAACTGACAACACAAATTATACGACTTACAGTTCTCATAGACGCACACACACACAATCTCAGCTGATTATCCTCCGGACAGCGCTTTTTCTTTTCTCTCACTTTTATCTCCGTGTGACGCGCGCACCCGCTCGCGGTGTGAGGCGCGTGTCCGCGCTATTTTCCGACATAACAACGTCTTGTACAAAACGAAAGTAACGAGCCAATTTTGTAAAATGTAAGGAGTAGAAAGTACCGATATTCGTGTTAAAATGTAAGGAGTAGAAGTAAAAAGTCGCCACAAAATTAAATAGTGAAGTAAAGTAAAAATATCTGAAAAATCTACTTGAGTACAGTAACGAAGTATTTGTACTTCGTTACTTCCCATCTCTGGAGCACAGGCAACTCACGTCCTGCATGGGAGGGTGTGAAAGCAATGATGGGGATAACCTAAGAAGTGTATGATCTCCCTCAATGGCATGTCACACCTTGCCCTCTCAAAAGATTTTTATAATAGTTTTAATATTTATGATTTTAGTAAGGAGCTGTCAGTTTTTAATAACGTTGCCCCAAAGCTTAAAAACAAGAACAGGCTGCAGTATATAGTTAAGGTATTTGGCAAGATTTCTCACAACCCTCTGACTGACTTAAATTCTGTATATGAGACAAGGTCCCTCAAGAAGGCCCGATAAGTCCTAGCCGACCCTAGTCCCCCCCCGAACATCTGCTTCATCTTGTTGCCGTCTGGCCGCAGATTCAGTCTGAAGCCTAAGCAGGACAAACAGACACAAAAACTCTTTTGTCCCTGCTGCTACAGGCTTTTTTAATAAGTCAATGTGAGGTGTGGACTTCCGTGTAGTACGTATTTATTTTGTTTCTAGATGTATTACTGTTGTCTTGTATAATCTGTGTGTTATTTATGTTACATGCTGCTGCACAACAAATTGCCCCCCGGGGATAATAAAGACTCCTTGAACCTTGAAGGGTAACAGGACTTGGTAAAAGGTCCACCGCAGAAGTTTTGTCTCTCATCCAAGAGACTTCTTTAGTTTTTTTTTTACACAGAAAGTGTTGGACACAGTGCCCACTCCCCCACCCATATCTGACAGTTGAAAGCTGTGGGGAAAGGGGGGTTCCAAAGCTAATAGACCATTCAACAAGCAGTTCTGATTTACTATACTGGCCCATTCAGGATGAGCACTGTATACTCTGACTGCAGCAACACAAGTTCAAATCTTGTGTTGCTGCACAAAACTTAATTTTTATGGTGATTACGAGACTGAATGCAAAGTGTGTATCCCTCATGTAACTCAAGCCTATCACTTCCAGTCAGTACTGTCAAATTTGGAGCTCCTTTCGATTACATTAACAACCAGGTGACTCCTCAACATGCCCCCACCAACATATTTTTTACAGTCTAAACGACCAAGGACATTAAGCCTGTAAGCTTACTTTAAACTAGATGTGGAAAGTTGAAAGGTTGATTTTTTTCACCTATACTGTGGCTTAAAACCACATTGCACCGAGATTTGCACTCAGATCACTGAATTCAGAGTCCAGAGTGCTAACCATTACACCAAGGAACCTTTAAAAGTGTTGCCTGACAGTTTCTTTCATAATATCCACATAATATTGATATGATATAATATTGAAGGCGCACAACAATCACAACGCAGATGAAAAAGCAACAATTATTGGCCAACTTAAGTCATTTAGTTAGCTAAACATTCAGAGGTCAAGAACAGGTTTTCCAAAAGTAGAATGGGAGCCTATCAAGCTCCTCTCCTGTGGAACCAGGTTCCAGTTTGGGTTCAGGAGGCAGACACCGTCTCCACATGTAAGAGTAGGCTTAAGACTTTCCTCTTTGATAAATCCTATAGGTAGGGCTGGCTTGGGTGAGTCCTGAACCATCGCTTAGTTGTGCTACTGTAGGCCTAGACTGCCGGGGGACTTCCCATGATGCACTAGGTACCTCTCTCCTCCTCCTTCTCTCCATCTGTATGCAACCTCATATGCCTTTGAGATACAAGATCTTCTTCACTTGCGTAAATGGTCTGTTTGTGCAAACAAAAGGTGGAAACAGATGATCTTGAGCGTAGGGTTTGGTGATTTTATTACCCCTAAAGTGTCTGCCGGTGCCTAGCATTATTAGCACCACACTCAAACCATCTGAGCTAACCGGCCTGCTTTTTAACTGTTTGAAAAAGAAAAATTTCCAGAAACAAACCAGGCGAAATCAAGCAAAATTGGGCCAGTTCTGGATGGGCTACCTGGTTGTGTATGGTTTGTAGGGACTGCATATGTTTTTGGCCTTGCAAAAAAAGACATGGAAAGCATAGCTATAGAGTCCAAACCAAGATGCTACATGCTCCCATTCTGTTTTTGGATGTAGACAGGAGTTTCTAACCATGAAGGGACTTGAACCCTCAATCTTCTGATCCAAAGTCAGACGCCTTGTCCATTAGGCCACATGGTTGGCAAAAGATAAATATTTCCAAATCTGAATTGCCACGGTTTATCTGAAAATTAGGAGCGAGGTAACATTTGTAAGAAAGGCAGACTAATTAGGTGACCAGTTAGCTTTTGTTGAAGGAAATAGATTGAATGCTAGGCACATCAGTTACCTGTGACTCATATTTGCACTTGCTGAGCAGACAACCTTACAACTGTATGTTTTTGGCCTTGCTACAAAAGACATGAAAAGCAGAGCTATAGAGATTGAGACTTGTTTTGCGTTATTGGCCAATTTGTGCATACAAAAGGTGGATATAGATGATCTTGAGCGTAGGGTTTGGTGATTTTAGTACCCCTAAAGTGTTTGCCGGTGATTAGCGTTTTTAGCACCACATTCAAACAATCTGAGCTAACCGGCCTGCTTTTTAACTGTTTAAAAAGAACAGATGTCCAGAAAAAATTAAGGCCAAATCGAGCAAAATTGGGCGAGTTCTGGATGAGCTAGATGAGTTGTACACTTTGGCAATTCTGAACACTTTCAGACACTGTTGTATCATGTAAGTAACATGCACAAGTCTTTAAAAAGAAATGTGGCTGTTTTTCATGCAGGTTTGCATCATAACAATGCAGGTGCTATCTCTAAATGAACAATGGCCAACCTACATCCATCTTGATAGCACCCAAATCTCTATACTCATCTCCCTGCTTGGATGGCAAGTCATCTGGTGGATTTTTCCCATCAAGAGGAAGCTGATCAAGAGGGAGAGTTGTTTTATTGTACCCACTAGCAATAAAGTTTATTTGTCTAGAGCCGTTAAATTGCATTAGGTTATCAACGTTTTCAGCGAAAAATAATACCACAGCTCAAGTCCCGGGTAAGGCAACAGCTTGATTCTGGGATATGTAGGAAGTGCTAGTGTAGTTCCGGAGGTTGTTTTTTCCACAGCCCTTTGTTTTAGAAGCCTGGGTAGCTCAGTCGGTAGAGCATCAGACTTTTAATCTGAGGGTCCAGGGTTCAAGTCCCTGTTCAGGCGTGGAGTTGCATGGTCTGCTAAATGAGTTGTCCATTTGACTTGCCTGGACACTTCAGACACTGTCATATCATATGTGTTCCATGCACAAGTCTTTAAAAAGAATTGTGGCTGTTGTTCAAGCAGGTTTGCATTATAACAATGTTGCTGGCAAGTCTAAATGAACAATGGGCAACCTACATTCAATTCAATTTTATAGTATCAATTCATAACAAGATTTATCTCGAGACACTTTACAGATAGAGCAGGTCTATGTATTTGTATGTAATTGATACCAACACTGTTCAGCACTTTGGTCAACTGCTGTTGTTTTTAAATGTGCTATAGAAATAAAATTGACATTGACATTGACATTAGACCACACTCCAGAATTTACAAGGACCCAACAGTTCTAGTAGTTTCCTCCACCCGGAACGTATTTGTCCACTTTCTCATCTCCTTTTCTTACCAATCAAACCCAAAGCTCCCTTCCATTTTCTGCCAATCATGAGAGACTTCATATCCATTTCTTGCCAATCAAAAAAGCGCCTCCTCTTGGCAACGCCCATCTCCATTTCCTACCAATCAAAACGCATTTTGTGCTCAATGGAAGCTTTGCCGCAATTGCAAGAGAAGAAGCTGGGTAACAATAGTCTGTAAGGGGGGGGGGAGAGGAAAAAGGAGGAAAAAAGAAGAAATGAGAGAAAAGATGAGAAAGATGCTAAATTACACACATAGTGTAAGAGTTTTATAGTTTCTATTAAGTCAGATTTTAATTTAATTGCTGAAATTGGAATGTTTCTGGGAAATAAGGGAAGTTTAATGTAGATTCAAAGGTCACAGGTTCAAGCCCCACCTAGCACCAGCTCTTAGGTTTGATCCCCACCTAGTGCCAGAAGATACACTACACTGACTACACTGTCCACAACTTTATTGTTCTACTAAACAAAGTTTTGGAGGAATAAGATACTAGTAAGGTTGGGAAACAATTGAAACAAATAATTTATAACGTTTAGATTGACTTTTGAACAATATATCTGTTGTTAGTACTGCATACATTTAGTAATCGTGCTATATTTGGTCAATATTAAAAGTTAGTCTTTATAACAAGTATTGTTTAGAATAAATAATTTTCTTTTTCTTTAAACAATGTATGACAGGTAAAACCAAGCATTTTTACTTCTCTTTTCTCTAAAAGCAAGTAGATCAAAGTCATTTGCAGGGAAGTAGGGTGTATAAAGGCAAGTCATATGCTCATCAGTGTGTACACTATAATTTGGAATAATATTGAAATGAAGCCAATTAATATAAACATGCCAACTTTATTACATTATTGATCTCAACAAAACAATATGTCTTTAGGTAACGAATAATATTGTTTAGCACAAGAAATGACTGACTATACAAAGGTTTTTACGCCAGGGAGGAAAATAAGAGAATCAACAAACTAATTCTGTACAAAGAGTAAAACACACATAACATATAAATCACAATACATCATAGTATTGTATGCATAGTAAAATCTAACTATTAATATTTTCTACCGCGATGAGTCATCTTCTCTTGCCATTGCGGCAAAGCTTCCATTGAGCACAAAATGCGTTTTGATTGGTAGGAAATGGAGATGGGCGTTGCCAAGAGGAGGCGCTTTTTTGATTGGCAAGAAATGGATATGAAGTCTCTCATGATTGGCAGAAAATGGAAGGGAGCTTTGGGTTTGATTGGTAAGAAAAGGAGATGAGAAAGTGGACAAATACGTTCCGGGTGGCGCCACTCTGCTCTGCTGTTCTGCCTCAGGGGCTGGAAAAATCTGTGATTCACATTTTGACGGAAGGTTTAGGAACCTGCGGCAACCAAGGTTCCAACATCTTACGGGTAGTGAAGTTAAACATTTGGTAGACCTTGCCACTATCTTTTATGTGAGCTCCCTGATTACTCACACATTGATTATTAACATTTAACACTTGTGATTGGCTTGTGTTTTAAAACAAAAAGGGCATTGTGAGTACAGATATAAACATCAGTAAGGAGTCTACCAAGTTGCCTCTTATCATTTTAGTTTGGACACCCAGTGAGGCTTACCACGATGGTTTGGACTGGGTCCACTAGGGTTTTCTGCTGATCTCGAGCAGACGGCTGTACTCACTCTGGTTTCTCTTCATAACACACAAGTCTTTTGCCTTTTACTAAAGACTTCCTTGGAGGGGAATGCTGATGAGTTGAAACCATTTTTGGTGGGCTTTGCTGTTTGGCCGAGCCTTTTGTACTTGTGAACAATAAGCAGCTCCTATCGCTTCCTGCAGGTGTTTCTGGCTCTGGAGCTGTGGAGTCTGGATCTGTGGTTAGAGTCACCTGCTGCCTCCATGTTCCTGCTCTACACCCACTGCTTCAATTCTCAAAAAACTCAAAAAAATAATCGCTCGATCACACAAATTTGATCATGGGAAGTCAAAATCGTGATCACGATTTGATTAATTATTTCAAATACACAGAACATAAACCACAAGACATTGAAAACAACATTGACCCAGCTAATAATTTCTACATTGGTTCTTACTGCCAGTGTGAATATTACAGTTAACAGCAGGAGCCGTATCAAAGTTCACAGCAATTGCAATAACAGACTTTCCTTACGGTAGAACAACATTGATTGAGGGATATGACCTGTCACTCGTCAATAGGAAACAATCAAAGGGGGGGTTGCATTAAATATTGACCAAAGATATCAATGTCAAATAGTTACTAAAATTTATTTAGTTTTAGATACAGTGATTATTTACATGGAGTCTAGTGGAGATATGCTGTTCTGTACACACTAGAAGTAGTGATTACATAGAGTCTGGTGGGTTTGGTGATGGTGATGTCGGGGCTGTTTCATGTTAAACTAAAAGGATCTTACTCTCTAACTAAAAGGTCTATCTCTGTAGGGATCCATCCCATAATGTTACACACTTAGAATAATAATCTGAGTCTTTCAGCATTTTTAGTGTAAGGAAACACTCTCTTATCAAGGAGTTTAACCACAGAAACGGCAGGAAGGATAAATCCACCAAATCAAGTCACAAATAATCAGCACGATGCCGCATTTTATTTCTTTTTTGTATTTAATTGTTCCACATTGCAAAACATTTAAACCAATTCAATCATTGTTGTTATTCTACAAGTCAGATAAATAAATCAGCTGTTTGCTTTCTATTTTCTGATTTTGTACGACATCATCAGTGTCTTTACTTTCAGTCTGAACAGACCTCAACAGATTTAAAACCCCATTCAGTCACAGAAAATATGAAATGTCAGACAAAGATTATCAAATGAAATTCCACAAAGTAGGAAAACATGATGTTAAACTACAAAACAACAATAACGTCAGAGCATACAATTAAAAATGGCCAACTTCTAGTATGTTGTAATGGTGAGGACTGTTTGGACCAATTTACACAAACATTGAATTTGTGCTTATTAAACTCACAATGATCAAAGGTTAGAGTTTTTGCCAACTTTTGGGACTTTAGAAATATATAAGGGTGACAAAAATGTATTCCTAAAATGAAAATTATACTGACTTCCTTTCAGCAAAAAAAAGTTGTGTTTTTCTAGAGATGAGAAGAAAGTTTTTACTATATAAAAAACGATATAAACTTTTTTTCAAACATGTCTACATTTTCCAACCAAAACATCTTTAAACATTGTGGTTAGGGTTGGGTATAAAAACCCGGTGCTAGTACGGCACCGGAGCCTTAACACCCGGTATCTATCGGACCGAATAGTAACGGGGATTTCGGTGCTACTGAAACACCAGCGCTGCCTTTTTCCATCTAGTGGTTGTTTTTGTTATTAAGCAGCAATTTACTGGAGAAATATTACTATTTTTTTTACATTTAATTTGGACCATATAACAATAAACAAGCCATTCTTAAATGTTGCTGTCTTTCTGGGCTCTTTTTTATTTTTTTAAATATATACATTTTAAAAATTTATTTTTAAAAGGATGGGTTCAGGCGCCGATTCTGGTGCCTAAATGGTAAAGGGTTCTGAGAAAAGAGAGAAAACAGTCCAGCTGATCCACAATAACATACATGTTGCTCAGAAGATAAAGTTACTGCTGGTCAGCCTTCAATGTGGAGAGAAGATCAGAATATAACAACACAGCTATCAGGGCATGAGGAGGAGGAAACAGCTTGGCTCTGAAACTTGTTCACAACGAGGCAGAGTGAATGCACTGGTGTCTTTTAAGGCTACTACTCTGAGAAAAGGTTTCCCCACATTGTTCACAGTTGTACGGCTTCTCTCCAGTGTGAATGCGCTGATGTTTTTTAAGGCTATCACTATGAGAAAAAGTTTTCCCACATTGTTCACACCAGTACGGCTTCTCTCCAGTGTGAATGCGCTGGTGAGTTTTAAGGTGACCACTCCGAGAAAACGTTTTCCCACATTGTTCACACCAGTACGGCTTCTCTCCAGTGTGAATGCGCTGGTGAGTTTTAAGGTGACTACTCTGAGAAAACGTTTTCCCACATTGTCCACAGCTGTACGGCTTCTCTCCGGTGTGAATGCGCTGGTGAGTTTTAAGGCTATCACTATGAGAAAAGGTTTCCCCACATTGTTCACAGCTGTACGGCTTCTCTCCGGTGTGAATGCGCAGGTGAGTTTTAAAGTTACCACAATCAGAAAACGTTTTCCCACATTGTTCACAGCTGTAGGGCTTCTCTCCAGTGTGAATGCGCTGGTGTTTTTTAAGGTAACTACTACGAGAAAAGGTTTCCCCACATTGTTCACAGCTGTACGGCTTCTCTCCAGTGTGAATGCGCTGGTGAGCTTTAAGGTGACCACTCTGAGAAAATGTTTCCTCACATTGTTCACACCAGTACGGCTTCTCTCCAGTGTGAATGCGTTGATGGCTTTTTAGGGAACTCTGTACTGTGAAAGCTGCTCCACATTGATCACAGCTGTACGGTTTTTCTCCAGTGTGAATGCGTTGATGTGTTTTTAGGTTACTCTGTTGTGTGAAAGCTGCCCCACATTGATCACAGCTGTAAGGCTTCTCTCCAGTGTGAACTCTCTGATGAATCTTTAAATATACTGCTGTTGTGAAGGATTTGTCACACTGCTGACAGCGGTGACGTTTGACTCCTCTTCCTCTCCGTTTCTATCAACAGAGAAAAACCAAGAGAGTGAGGTAGTGAGGTGCCATGCTGTAGAGCTCTATCTTTTAACTAGAAAAAAACATTTAGAGCACGTCAATGGAACATTGTTTGACTGACGCATTACCTTTCTTAATTATCTTCCAACATCACTATTATGGAGTTGCATTAGGGGAAATGTAACATCCAGTGTTGGTTAGTTTGTGATGAATAAATTACTTTTTAACAATTTATGTGTGGCCTCCATTTTGTTGCCAGCCTTTTAGCCAGCTGTTTAGTAACAAATGGCATATCATCCGGGATTTTTTTGTGCCGGGGAAGTTGTAAATGTAACATTTTCCCAAAGATTTTTAGATTTCACTGGTATCTGTAGGGGTTACTGTGTTGTCTTCATGTTGCTGGAACAGCTATACCTCCAGTAAAGTAAATTGGAACCATTGTCCCTGATAGGCATTAGCAATGAGGGGCACCAGTTTACCTTTGAACTTTTGTTTTAGGTTGTTGTTTTTGCTAAATCAAACATGTATAGCCAGCAGTACTGTGTAAGTAAGTAATATGGTAGTGTAATGTGGTATTTTCCACACAAGCTACATTTCCTCAAGCATTTCTGAAGCACAGCAGAGCTTTCTGCTGTGCTCTGGAATAAAACTGCTGAGCATCACTGACGCCTCTGACAAACACAGGCCAAACCAACAGTCATGACATGCATGCTGCTCATTCTGTGGAATTTAATATGTAATTGAAAGGAGCTATCATAATAATAGCAGTGTTGTGTTCAATTAGTAAGCTAATTATTCTGTGAAGAAACAGGTGTCAGTTATGGCCCATATTTAATCTATATACTGTATATATACATATTTAAGGAAGGAAGGAAGCACATGTTGCGCATGCTGGTTATAGTGCATTTCACACTGAAATACCCAGCAAAATGGCTCGTTCCAGCCATTGCTCTGAGGAACAGAGGACTTTGATTAAAAAGTTGATACGAGAGGGGAAAACATATAAAGAAGTGCAGAAGATTATAAGCTGCACTTAAATTAAGCCCCAGTCAAGACAGTAAAGCATGGTGGTTATGGGATGTTTCTCATACTGTGGTGTTGGGCCTGTTTATCACATACCAGGGATCGTAAATCAGTTTCAATACATCAGAATGCTGGAAGAGGTCACGTTGCCTTATGCTGAAGATTATTGGGCAGTAACGATACTAGTTTAACTACTTCTCAGTAGCGTCACTGGTTTCTGTTGATAGGATTTAATATTGACGAGATACGCAAAAGGTTTGTCTGGATCTCTATTTACAAAAGTCACATCTACTTGGGGTTGGGATTTCTTTTACAAAAATCGTGAAATGTGCAAAACATACTTTTTTGTCCGGGGTTTTGTGACCAATCTGCTTGAAACTTGCCATATAGCATCTTAAGATGTCAAACAAATCTGTTGAATATCGGCCATTAGGGGACGCTACAGATTTAATTAATGAATGGCTCATGTGATCTGAAAAATACATACTGTATGTGTCCATTGATCTCCGTATCTTCAGTAGACTTGACTACTGTAACGTGGTCTTTACAGGTCTCTCTAAAAAATGGAGTGGAGTGGTTCACATCCCTCCAGTCCTCACTAAGACCAAGAGACTGGATCACATACATCTCTCAGTTCTTTTAAATCAAGGCAGAAGACCTTTCTTTTTGATGTTGCCTTTCTTTAAACGGTTGTTCATTTCTTTAATGTGTAATTTCTTATACTGCACTGTAACTTTTATTCTTGTGTTTTATCTGTTTTTATTTTTTAACTGTTTTTGTGTAAAGCACTTTGAATTGCCTTGTTGCTGAAATGTGCTCTACAGATAAAGCTGCCTTGCATTACCATGACTACGCTCTTTGTGTGTTAATAAAGTTGGGATTGATATCTCTGTGGGGCGTTTGTATTGTAACAAGCGGGGGGGCTTCTGGGATTGGTAGTGCTGGAAACCGAACATTTTCTTTGAGTGTTTCACACATTTTTACTGGATCTAGTATCTGAAGGGTTCTCAGCCTCTCCATCTTAAGGGATTGGTTCTCACTCTGTTTCTTAATTATATATATATATAAAAAAAAAAAATGTGATCACAAAAAATAATACTTTACATGAGGACCATAATCCAGAAAAACACAATGAGAAGATAATATATTGAATCTGTTAAATTAAACTGGTCGAAATGTACATTACGATAAACTTGACTGCTCATTATATGAAAGGCACCGAGGAGATTATCCACTCTGATTTTCCCGGCCTTTATTTATCCGTGTTGCCCCCCCGACCACTATCAGAGGGATGCAGTTTAATTGACTACCGGTTTTTCTTTGAGGAATTACGGTATAATATATAAATCCTAAAAGAGAAGCCCTCTGTGTGCATTCATTAATATTGAGATTAGATTTCTGGGACTCTTCAGTCTGGAGTACCCTCTTTCCTTCACTCACCTCCTCCTCCCTGACATCTTTCCTCTTGCCCTCCTTCTTCTTCTCCTCCGTCTCCTCGTGTTTCTGCATGTACTCGGTGATAAGGTCCAGGTCCAGGTTGTCTTGTGGCTCCCATGTGTTCTCCTCACTGGAAAGGTGAGTGCAGACAGAAGAACATCTCCTCACACTTTGTTTTTAGACAATCCATTCTCACGCTAATTAGCATTCCTATTATTCCTTTTTCTATTGCCATCTTGTAAGGTTATTTGTGGGTCTGCAACGTAGTGTCAAAATACCAAACCTTCAACTTTGAGGGCATGATACCATGCTGACACTTATTTGCAATATGTAAATATATTATATATCTCAGGATCAAGAACACCAAGCATTAATATTCTAGACTCATACTTACTCTGAGAACCCCTTCCATTTCAGCAGAAACTCTACTCTTCCCTTCACCACTCTGCGGTCCAAAACCTTCTCCACCGCATACTCCTCTTCTTCCTCCTCCTCCTTCTTCTTGCGCTTCTTTTCTGCTCTGGTCGCCAGCTTGCCGTCTGCTGAAGGTGCCTTTAGTAGACCCAAGGAGGCGGGGGGGGGGGGGCATGCAGAGATAATGATACAAGGGTTAGAAGAACTTGGAGGTGTGAGTGATTTCGGGGGACGTCTGGTCACCCTACTCTAGGGTGCTAGTTAGTGTCTGTTAGCTCACAGGGCTCTAGGGTGCTAGTTAGTGTCTGTTAGCTTACAGGGCTCTAGGGTGCTAGTTAGTGTCTGTTAGCTTACAGGGCTCTAGGTCGCATCCGCTGCCTCTCCATAAACAAAGCAACGTTGTTTATATCAATATGGTTTAATTTAGCGTTACATGACCCATTTCTTCTGTAAAGCCGTGCCCTTGTTTGTCTCTCCCTCTTAGTCTCCGCGCAGCCCCCCCCCCCCATTCACTAACACAGGCTCCCCAGCAACAGAGACAGAGCGGCGACTGCACCGGTGTCGAGCTTCTGACATTTGTCCACAGTTTTAATTATTATTAACACAGCTGTATGTTGTTAAGCATGAGGGGCAAACCTGTCTTCGTAGAGGGACAGCGTGTGAGACGGACGAAACCTGCTGGACCCATTCCTAATGAGTCAGTCGTCACTCTCTGAGTACGTCCATCACCCCCCCCATTCATTCCTAATGAGTCAGCCGTCTCTAAGTGAGTAAGTCCATCGCCCCCCCATCCAATCCTATTGAGTCAACCGTCTCTCTGAGTAAGTCCATCGCCCCCCCATCCATTCCTAATGAGTCAGCCGTCTCTAAGTGAGTAAGTCCATCGCCCCCCCATCCAATCCTATTGAGTCAACCGTCTCTCTGAGTACGTCCATCGCCCCCCCCCCATCCATTCCTAATGAGTCAGCCGTCTCTCTGTGAGTATGTCCATTGCCCCCCCCCATCCATTCCTAATGAGTCAGCCGTCTCTCTGTGAGTACGTCCATCGCCCCCCCCCCCATCCATTCCTAATGAGTCAGCCGTCTCTCTGTGAGTAGCGTCCATTGCATCCCCCCCTAGCTTTTTTATCAGTTATTGTTGAAAGGAGCTTTATCAGAGATACATTTTATATGTACAACACAGAACTTCAACATAAGAAGAATGTAGCATAATATGGATATGAAAGCAGTTATAAATAGCCTATGTGACAATAAAATGTGTTTTAGTTAAAATCAACAAATAATTGTGATCACAATATTGATCAAAATAATCATGATAATCATTTTGGCCATAATCGTGCAGCCCTACATATAATACGGAAAGTAACGAGGAGGTGAAGCTAGCCTCTAGCCTGCTCTGGACCAGGCTAGCTGCAAAGAATAAATCTCCATGGTTACCTGGCTGGGTTTAATTTAACCTGGTTTCGTGCAACCGAGTCAAATCTCAATTCATCCAGGATAACTTGAATATCCCGGCTTATTTACTTATCGTGGTTTTGTGCAACAGGCCCCTGGAGGGGGAAAAACCAGAAGGCACATAACACCGGATCAACCTCAAAGCCTCGTGCTGCTGGGCCAGTGGCTATCATTATGAAACGGAACAGCCTCTTCAGTCTGATTGGTCCATTCTCTGCAGTTCAACTATTCTTTTTACAGGAACATTATTCATCATCTTAGTGCTCATAATACTGAAGAAAAGAAGAAGAAAAGGAGAAAATGATGCTCCTTCCCTACCTGTAGGCGCTCCTAAACCTTCACCCCCGTCCTTTCCTGGCTTGTTAATATTCCTGTAGTCCGGAAATGTCCCCAGGTGTAAAGAATTCATCCAGGTTAGGAGTATTGTCCTGTAGAGTCCGTGCTAACTAGCTGCTAACTTCACGTGCCGACCTCGTTCCGTCTCCTCGCCCTGCACCGTGTTGCTGGGTGTGTTTGTATTCCTCATGTTGCTGCCTACACAATCAAACTATCCCCGCCTTTTCCGGTTTAGTTTCCACCCCGGGACAGCCCCCGACATCCAGCAAGCGCTCCCACTGTGGAGCGCTAAAACGCTGCGTCATCTCTCTGAGCGGCCATCTTAGAAACAGCTCTCATTGGCTATCAACACGCCAATCATGCGAGTTGTAGCCAATCACGTCCCCTAGCTTGATAGGAACATCCAATGGGAGCCTAAGCCCCGCCTCCCAGAGCCAGCAGGCTCACACATGTGATTTATGAAAAGCAGTGTTTTTTTTTTTTTAAAGGCCGTTACAAAGACAATGAAGACCATATGTTAACAGTTTTAATTGCCATCAGAATCAGAATCAGAAATACTTTATTGATCCCCGAAGGGAAACTCAACTGTGTTGCAGTTGCACAAATAGTATAAATATCAGAGTAGAAATACAAACAAAGAAATATAAGGAGTGTGGACATGTACGGTATTTACATAGTTAAAAGAATGTTACTATACATTATTTGCATAATTAACGTAATTTAGGAATTGCAATGGTGAAAAGTAAAATAATAATAATAATAATAATAATAATAATTGTAGCAGTTGAGTATTGCACACATGTCTGGCCAGTGTTATTGCACAAAACAGATAATACAGATAATATTGTCCAGTTTCAACCTCTCTAAGTGTCTTAGAGCGAGGAGTTATAAAGTTTGATGGCCACAGGCAGGAACAACTTCCTGTGGCGCTCTGTGGTGCATTATGGGAGAATGAGTCTATCACTGAAAGTGCTCCTGTGATTGAGCAGCAAGCCATGGAGTGGGTGTGAGACATTGTCCAAGATGGCATGTAGTTTGGACAGCGTCCTTCTCTCAGACACCACTAGCAGAGAGTCCAGATCCACCCCCACGACGTCACTGGCCTTGCGGATCAGTTTGTTGAGTCTGTTGGCGTCCGCTACCCTCAGCCTGCTGTCCCAGCATGCAACAGCAAAGAGGACAGCACTGGCCACCACAGACTCATAAAACATCCTCAGCATCGTCCTGCAGATGTTGAAGGACCTCAGCCTCCTCAGAAAGTAGAGACGGCTTTGGCCCTTCCTGTAGAGGGCTTGAGTGTTCTTGGCCCAGTCCAGTTTATTGTCTAAGTGCACTCCCAGGTATTTGTAGTCCTCCACAATGTCCACACTGACCCCCTGGATGGAAACAGGGCTCACTGCTGCCTTGGCTCTCCTTAGATCCACCACCAGCTCCCTGGTCTTTGCCACGTTGAGCTGGAGATGGTTCTGCTCACTCCATGTGACAAAGTCCCCCCCCCACAGCTCTGTACTCAGCCTCGTCCCCCTCGCTGATACATCCAACCACAGCAGAGTCATCAGAAAACTTCTGAAGATGGCAGGACTCTGTGTGGTAGTTGAAGTCTGTGGTGTAGATGGTGAAGAGGAATGGCGCCTGGCTAGAGCTTCAGAAGGCAGGACATGACAGATTACACATCTGTCACACAGTCAGTTTGTATTCTTAAATACCAAGTCTCTTGCTGTTCCTTGACTAGTTGCCCCCCCCCCTGCTCTGCATCGCTCCAGGTAAGTAGAAAGCAATCTGTTATTTACCTTTGCATTGCACTAAAATGTCCACATTTGGACCTGAATCCAACAATAACTTTACTTGACACTCATATACATTGGTTTTCAGGTAAAAATGTTGGTCAGGGGTTTAGTTACAGTTTGAAAAAGGAAAATAATTGTTAGATGAATTATGATATAATTGCAGATGAAGTATTTATGACCCATCAAAGACAACAAAAGGATACATCAGTTGTCGGGGGTCTGATTTAAAGGAAATTATACTCTTTAAAAGTGTTGGGGTTGTAGCGTTAAACTAATGAGGAAGAATTTGACAAATCTAAGTTAACCAAAAAGTTACTCTTTCAAATGTTACATCTGTATCTGTCAAGTCCTGACCATTCCCTGACCGGGAATTGAACCTGGACCACGGCGGTGAGAGCGCCGAATCCTAGCCACTAGACCATCAGGGAGTCACATCTATCAAGTTTGTCTTTGTAGATGTGAGTTTCCTTTCACTTACTGGAATGACTCAGATTGTTTTAGGCGAGGAATGGCGCCGTAGTTTAGATGTTAAAATGTGCGCACAAGAAAGCTGAGGGATTACTGTGGGAAATGGAGAATGACTAGGTTAACTGAAGATTTTAATATTGTGAAAATTAACAGAACATATGAACACGTTAAACATATACGGGCATATAACATATACCTGCAGTCTCAGTCTTTGGATGGAATTGGTAGCGTATGCGCCCCGTCATAGTTACCGACAATTTTGTTGATGAATGAGTATTTCACATTGAACACTTAAGATTGGGTGTTCATTTAAAAACAGGGAATTGCCAGTAAAGATAAAAACAACAGATTCAGCAAGGAGTCTAATACGTTGCCACTAATGACTTTAGTCACTTCACCAAGCTATGTCATAAGAGTATAATGTAACTGATACAAATTCAAGTCAACATATGGTTTGTCTTCCACCTATGTAACATCAGCAATGGCAGTGGTGGGATTTGAACCCACGCCTCCAGAGAGACTGGAGCCTAAATCCAGCGCCTTAGACCACTCGGCCACACTACCTGCATTATCAGTTCTCCACATCGTGAGAAACACGGGACCGTAACTAACGGTATATTTGTCAATGTCATTGGAATAAAACTTTCGCAAGGAAAAAGCCAATACTTTATTGGAAATGTTGTCACTCGTTGTCATTTTTCTCTGGCATTGTTGAGTTTAGAATATTATAACCAGCATTAAGTGAGTAGGTTTAGGTCTGTGTGAATATGGGGTGAGTATTTGGGCTGAATTTGTGAACATCTTCTTTTGCATATTCACTATAAAGAGCCATTACTCCTCCAACTGCCAACTATTGTTCCAGAGACAATAGGATATACAGATTTAGATTGCAAGGTAATGTCCTATACCAAAGACTTTATTGAAATACCTCAAGTGTTCAAAACAGCTTGTCAAAATGGGAAAGGTCATGTTTTTGATTACAAATTCCAGCACAGTTGTTCATTTACCATTCAAAAACCAAAATACAATCATGAAACACATACTACTTAGACAGAATGAACCTGGTCAGGTAGCAATGAAAGAATTCCAGAGACGTGGACCCTCTGGCACAGCCATACTTGGTCAGGACAACACCCCCCTTCTTGATAGTGCCCTTCTTGATGTGCTCCATGCGCACCTGGTCCAGCAGTGGCACCACCATGAGGTCCCTTCCGTTTGCCCTCCAGTTGCTCGTAACAGAGAGAGGTCCCCTGCATCCCACTCAAATATGCAGGCAGAGAGACGGCTCATGAAGGTGGGACCAGACGTGAGATTTTTTTCGCAGCCCACGCTCATGTTCAAATTGATAAATGCCGTACTCTGCGTAGGACCGGCGTACCCCCGTCCTACGCCTGTTTTAGGTCGTATGCACATTTCATAAATGAGGGCCCTTGTGAGCACAATAAATATTCTTAAAGAAAGGTTTGTACTTTATAGTTCTAGTTTTTTCCAGTTCTTCTGGTCACACTTGGCACTATTTCACATGGTTTGTCTGTAGTTCTCTATTCTGTCAGGGCTTAACTCTGTCTCCCCCACCTAATTTTTTTTTGTTTCTTGTTATTTATGAAGAAGTATGTTGTTTTAGGTCAACCATCCATCTGTAGAATCAAAAACACTTTATTGATCCTTGAAGGTAGCCTCTGAAAAAAAGGTGCTCCTTTGAGCCGGATTTGAACCAGCGTCCTAAGGATTTCAGTTCTATACCTCTATAGTCCTCCGCTCTACCAACTGAGCTATCGAAGCGAGCTGCCATAGACGTACGTGCATGCTTCACAGGTTTTTATGGTTGATTGTATGAAATTCTTTCATATTGGAACTAGTTTTGCTTGAACACTGTGACAACACATATCCTGTACTGGATATGGAGGCACTGACTATTTGTCTAATCTTCTGGATTTTGTCTATGAAGAAGGAGGAAAAGTCATTGCAGGCCTTGTTAGATAAAAGTTCAGATGCTACTGGTACTGGAGGGTTTGTTAACCTATCGACAGTAGCAAACAAAGCACGTGAATTATTATTGTTTCCAGAGATAATATCAGAGAAGACCTCCTTGTCTTCGTTAGTTCCAAATTATAAATGCAAAGTCTCTCTTAAGCAGAAAATGCGTTTTGACTGGTAGGAAATGGAGATGGGCGTTGCCAAGAGGAGGCGCCTTTTTGATTGACAAGAAATGGATATGAAGTCTCTCAGGATTGGCAAAAAATGGAAGGGAGCTTTGAGTTTGATTGGTGAGAAAAGAAGATGAGAAAGTGGACAAATACAGTGGTGTGAAAAAGTGTTTGCCCTTTGGCTGAAACGAGTATCCGGTACGGATAAAGCACTTTTGCCGAGTACAAGTATTATACGAGTAATATGAGTCAATATCTGTGCTCAATTGAATAAACTCCTCAACTGGCCGCGCAGCGTTCTGTGATAATCACAGCGCCCCCCCCCCCCCCCGCCTACAAACACGCTCGGATCAATCACACACACACACAGAACAAGGAGAAATGCGCTCCCTCTCTCCCTCTCTCTCTCTCCCTCTCTCTCTCTCTCTCGCTCCATCACGCAGGCAGTCGGGTCTGCGGACTGTTCCGTAACGTTTAGGGTTTCTTCAGCTTCAGGTTTGTTTTAACTCGGTTTGTAGTACTAACAGACATAGTAACCAGTAGATTTTCTGGTGAACGTGGGGTTTGTAGTCCTTACATAGTAACCAGTAGATTTCTGGTGAACGTGGGGTTTGTAGTCCTACATAGTAACCAGTAGATTTCTGGTGAACGTGGGTTCAGACATGCTGCTTGGTTTAAATGACTCCCGTTGCGTCTCTGCCATCAGAGATTTTTTTTTTTTTACTGTCAGCTGCCCCCGCCCCTCTCTCTCTGTGTCTCTCTCTACTCACATACACACCCACACACCACATATACCTGGTGTGAAATAAAAAAAATAAAAAATAACCAAAAAAATAAAAAAATCACACTGATCAAAAAAAATAAAAAGTTAAAAAAAGAAAGTTATATTGAGTATGAAAACTCTTGTTCATTACATTTTACTTCAATTGCGACCCATGTGTTGTATTCATTGTTGCAAAACTGTATATAGTTGTTGTTACCATGACAACACCATTGATCTGAAGCTCAATGCTGTCATGTAAATAGTTTTCAAATCAGCAATAAATATAAAATTTTTTGATCAACTCATATCAATTGCATGCTTAAATAACATACTGGTTAAAGCCCCGCACATTTCAAGAGAATCTGACCCACTTCCGGGTTAAATCTGACCACTTCCGGTTTTGGCCCCGCCCAGTCCGAGTACGGATCCGGATACAGATAATTCATGTGATAAACAGATACAGATACAGATAATGCTGTACTCGCTCATCCCTACATAAGACGTCTGGTTTTGTAAGAATAAGTAGAAAGGTTACCTTTGCTTTGTATGTGAGGTCTTAATGTCTTATGAGACAGTTGTGTCCCCCGAGATACCACACTCGGAGCATCTATTTGGCAAACTGCATCTTTCGTGTCTTGACTTTCTTGTGATGTACTCTGAAATAAAAAAAAACTGCAAATCAATACATTGCAGTCTATATACACACTGTTTTCACTAGACTGTCTTGATATCATTTGAAATGATAACGTTTCCAGTTCTGTTGTCGAAGCTAACGGGATGCCATAGCTAGCTAGCTGAGTAACGTTAAAGCTTAGCTAGCAACCAAACTATCATGATTCCACTCAGCTGCAGTTAGCTTCTCGCTGAAATACAATTATAAAAAACTGACAAGTGGACCAACATGCATTGGAACTGTAGATCTAGCTACTTAAAACACAGGTTATTTATTTGAATGAAAAACAGTTAGAAATGAAACGTTAGCCCCTTTGCCAACACATTACATTTCTACTTATGCTAGCTACAGAATACTTTAGCATTGCTAAAGTTACTGCTAGCGGACAAATCCTACTTACAGCTTGTGGTTGTGATGACAGACAGTCGGAACATACATCCATGGGCGTGACAAAGCTACAGGTTCTGAGATGTTGACGTCATCTTTTAGCTTTGTTGGGATTTTCAGCGGAAGTTTCAAAATGTGAGATTTGCAGAGGAAAGTGTTGTGGAAGTTTCTGTTCAGCGAGGGAGGAATTTGTGAATGAAGAAGAGACCTTGTTGAAACAAAAATAAAGACAGGCTGTAGACTGGATTAAAAGTTTGGATATTCGGTGAAAGAGTTTAATTATTTTCTCGAGAGAACAATCAAACAAAATGACGAGAATGGCAGTTCACAATGCAACAGAGTAACAAAGGTGACATTACACATTCTGGTAAATACAATCAGTAATACACTTCTTTAATGCAGTGCCCCCAGAGGAAAACCAACCCTTGTTTGGAAACCAGTTAATCTCAAACATAACAATCAGTGGACTCAGGCAGACAGTTGGAGCTCTTACGTATTTCTGAATCTGTCCCTCGTGTGTCAAGTGTCTTGACCGGTCATTCTATCTTAGCTAAAAAAGGACATCTTGTCTCTTGGATAGGCTCTGGTCTCGACCTGGGACCTGCTATGAAAACACCGTTCTAGGCAACTGTTTCTGTCAGGCTCCACGTCATCTATCCTTGGTGGGAAAATGCAAAGTCATAACATATCCAGTTGTCTCCTACAAAGAGATCACACTGAGGACAGATACAGGAACCAAATACTCTGAGAGGCATTGAAGATATATATGAATAATTAATATGAAAATCATTGGTTACATGTAATTTTCCATTACATTCCCCCCTTTTGATTACATACTAATCACAACACAATTGAAAATACTGAAAAGACAAAAAAAAATGTTTTTTTGTGATGACTTTAACCTCTTAGTTCAAGCTACCACTACATCTTAGTCTAAAGAAATGATAAGTAAAATGGAATTTATGAATCAGGACTACTGAAATTTGGAAGCTGAGTCTGAGTTAAATTCGTCGTCTTTGTAGGTGGGCAGATCAAACAGACCAAGATCATCATCATTTACTTGCACTGCCTGATACTGAACCCTTTCAAAAGTAAACAAAGAAAATAATCATTCATATTAATGGGATAATACAACAAATGCTTCAAAACAGAACAGATCACAGAGATTACTGGAACCACAATATTCCCCATCCAAGCCTTCCACCCCTCCCAAATATCCAAGCGCCCCAATCCCCCCCGAATAAGTGTGAGGGACATCTTGAGCCCTAAGACTAGTGGCGAGGTGGTTTAGCTGATGGACGGTGTCAGTGAGGTTACCTTCAATGTCTGGGATTAATGTGCAGCATTGATCACCTAATACATGGCAGTGGCCCCCCCCCTGAGCTGCTAACAGTAAATCTAGACCCATCTGGTGCTAAAGTAACATGTTACGCATAGCTCACAAGGTTTTAGGAAAATCGCTGAACCCCGCAAACATGACGGCGGTCAGATTTTCCAAACTTTCATGTATCTTATCAATATCTGTGCGTTATTAACTAAACCCTACCACGGAAGAATTCCTGAAACAAATTTGCTACTGTAACTCATCATTTTACATTAAGCTCTTAAAGTAGAGTGCAGTCAGTGCACAAATAGTTAATTAGGTTTAGCACGAGTGGTTTTATGGGTGAAGCCCTTTCTGTGAGTGGGGAAACAATTAATCATTAATCAACATTAATCATTGATCCCTACATCGTGTGTAAATTGCTGATTGAACCCAGTCATACGTTGGAATATGAGTGCGTTGTCTTTGTCAGAAGAAAGAACTCATTTATTTTGCACAATGTTAATCATTTGAGTGATTTTGTCATTTTGACTGAAAGTAATCGCATGGTTGCAACAGAAGGTAGTTGATGCATTAGCTACTACCATGAAGTCTGTTGTCTTAAGGTTGTTTTTTTGTTTATATTCTCGTACCCGGTTTCCAATACGGTCTAGAGAAAGGTGAAGAGCGCTCTACTCATTTAACCCTTATTTGATGACTGAAAACTGAGTGTGCGTGTGTATTGTGCTCAATACATCTGTAGTAACATTAATGGGAGAAGAAGTGGTGTTAGAATAAATTATGTCAGATTTATCTCTATCATATCTGTCTAACAACAAAAATGCTACCCCCCCCAAAATACAGACAGAAAACAGAGAACAAGAATACATTTGTGTCATACACCATGTTTTTCTCTTCCTTGTTCTTCCATCGTCACAGCAAGTGCTGCGCCCTTCAGGTGTGCTGTGTGTGTGGGTGGCTGGGCGATGCAGTACCGGCTGTAGATCAGCGGTCTTGCTTCTGGTGCCGTGGATTTCTTCTGGTGTCAGAGGTTCGTCCACTAGCACATGACACACCGTCGGAGTCAGTCTTTACCACTGCCTCGTTTCTGGTGAGTTGTGTTGCAGCGTTGTGTGACACAGAACGCCATCTGTCAGGCCACGGACTTCCGGGTGTCTGGCGGGACTGGCTTGTCCCCTGGTCCTGGAACCTTCTTGCAGTGTGATGCGTGGATCCACGGAGCCCTCTCAGCAACCTTCACTGCTGTGTGTGACCAGAAGAACCTGGAAGGGACCTTGCCAGCGTTTGGATTGCCAGTTTTCCCTCCTGTAGTTTTGTTACGACCACAAAAATCTGGCTTCAGCGTGTGGAGCGGTCCTTCAGCTGGGTGGGGCAGGGCAGCAGAAACCTGGATTCTTATGGCAGAGAGAGCAGAAGACAGTTGTACACACTACTCTAACATATCATGCTCGCACAGAGCTGATGAGGGAAGGGGTGCTCTAGAAGCTTCTAACCCCCACACTGGGTGGTCTGCCGAAGAGAATTTCAAAAGGACTGAGGTTACTGCGCGTTCTTACCCTTATTCACATGTACATAGTTTTGTTCTTAACGTGCCGTTATCACTTGATAACCGACTTGATATTATTAATATATAATTAATAATTTCTGTTATTTAGAGCTTTTGCTAACACTGAAGCAGTTTGTTTTGAAGCGGGAAACACCTCCACCCATTTTGACCAACCATCATCAAACAAAACTTTTTCACCTGTGACGGTGTGAGATCTACAAATTCATCATGATATGTTCAATGCCCGCTTTACAAAATTTTCCTTTTCTGCAAATGATGTGAAGGCCTTGTGTACCATGTTGTTGTTAACAATATAGCACTCGCCCCCTTTGACACATGGTCCCATGGGCCCATGTGTCAACTTTGCAAAACGTGTGAACAAATGTGTGGAAGGCAAGGTGTTGGATCCGGCCCCGGCCAGACATCCTCTTTAAAGGTGCACTCTGGCCTTTTCCACTGTATTCTGCAGCTACTGATTCTGTAAGTAGAAAATCAGTCAGCTGCACTGTGTGTGTGCAGAACATTTGTATTAGCCTAGCTAAGATGGAAATAAGATCACTGATCAATTGGTGATGCAAAATGGGCTTACCATAAGACTTTACGAAGTTTCGGTGTTTCCACAATGCCCCAAAATCATGTACAACCCCAAAAGGCGTACCTGGAGTCTGTGTAGGTTGTAACAGACGAACCTTCAGCCAGTTTACATGCTTCAGTGAGAGCAATGAGTCCAGCCGCCTGTCCCTGTCCGGTGTCAGGGCAGCGTGAGGCTGACCCTCCACATACAAAACCAGATCTGAGTTTGGCACCGGTGTGTCAGTCAGATCTGGGCGCGGAGCACAGGTGTGTTGCAACTCAGCCAAACAGTCATGCGGCTTTCCCTTTCCTGGCACAGGCATAAGAGAAGCAGGGTTAAGCACTGTAAAATGTTTAACAGTGACATTAGGCACATCAAGCAGACATGTGTGATACCATAGATATCGTGCTGCAGATAAATGTGAAGGTCGTTGCTCCAATAGGATCAGAGAAACTACATGTGGCACTAACATGTTAATGGAGCTAAAATAGGCCACAGGCCTGAGCCTGTCACCGTGAGGCTGCAAGAGAACAAACGTCATGCAGCCCAAATGTTCACCCACTGTCTGAGTGAATGGAAGTTCAGGGTTTGGCAACCTAAGGTTGGAGGGCTTTGAAAAGCTTTTTTAAGACTTACAAACGCCTAGTCCCCCTTGGTCATCTGAAGACAAGTTGTTACCATGTATTATGTCAGCTAAGGTTTACTAACTGAGCAGAATTTGGGATTAAAAACACAACAATAGGAACACATCCCTAGAAATGACATAATTAGTTTCTTTGTTTCAAGTTTTGGGAGAAAAAACTATTTCTCAATTCGAGATGAGGACAATGTTTTCCCTGACGCTGAAATGTCATGACCCAAAAAAAAATGCACTTCTTTTTTCACAAATTGCAGTTTGGCTAAACTAGCTCTGTGCCCTTCTGCTGCCAGGTGGCACAACAGTGCAATAGTGTAATAGTTAATCTTTCAAGGCTCTCTCCAGTGCTTTGTTGTAGACAGTTGGGCTGTCAATAAAAAATCCTTATCCTAAACGTGTGAATGTGTAGGTCTTACCATCACATAAGAAGGCAACCCAGAAAGGCTGTCTTTGTTCACTGGACAACTGAAAAAAACGTTAGACAAATAACAACAGGAAATATTGTGCCCCCCCCCCCCCCCCCCACTGGAATTCCTTGAATTTAGTGTAGGGTTTGGCACATTGGGAGCACGTGCGTGGACCGCTGCATTTACTGCTTTGAGGTCCTGAACAAAACGCCATTCGACCGGTTTTCCCTTATCACGAATTTTTTTGACAGGGAAAATAGGCGTGCGAACGGGTGAATCAGGACACGGAACAATAACACCTGCTTTCAAAAGAGAGTTAAAAACCGGCCTGATTCCGTTAATTGCTTCTTGTTTCAGTGGGTACTGAGGTTTTTTGGGCCTGAAATCTGAGCGAGGAGTGATGACGACAGGCTGACAATTTTTATGAGCCCCACGTCATACTTATGCGCTGCCCACAGGTGATTCGGCACTTGGGACAGCAACGGAGAGATATCTGAGGGAGAGACGGTCACAACATTATTCAAAAATGTGTGTGTGTGTGTGTGTCAGCTTCTTTCTGCTGGAACACACTGCGCGTAGCTGTCACATCGTGTGACAGGAGTTTGGATAAACTTTCAGTCCGGTCAGTCAGCTGGTCACAGTCTAGGACACATGGTCCCAAGTTTCTCCACTGATCTGTGTGAGATTTGGACAAAGAGAGATATGAGCTTATGAGTGCTGGATTCTGAAAACATTCTCTTCTTATCAAGGTTACTTCTACTGCACATCTATATTCATGCCAGTATATGTAAGCACACTCAAGCTCATCTGTATCTTCTTTGAAAAAAAAAAAAAAAATCTTCAACAAACATGTCATCTTTTCCTGATAAGACAAAATAAGTGTAATGTAGGTTTAGTTCTGACATGAAGTCAGCAAGGGGTTAAATCCCATCTCTGGCCTCATGCAGCAGGCCTGCAGCATGACCCAGAGAGAGATTCACCACTGAAAAAATCAGCTGAGATGTGTGTGTGTGTGTGTGAAAACCATGAGTCAGGCTGGCTGTGACTTCTAATCTCACAACCTTGAGACCTGTAGGAGTTTGAGAAAACTCCTATGCCAAACATTAGATCTACCTAACAAGTTCACAGGACACAGGAGAGAGCAAAACCGAACATGTTGCCCTTCTCTCCTGCTCCGAATCATTTAGATCCTATGTACACACATCATGAGGTTGAAAATCTTTCTGGGACAACTGGGAGTGCAAGTGCTCCACTTGCACTCCTGCATAGAACAATTCCACCAGAAAGCTTTTGATTCAAAAATAAAGATTTTGAAGCACATAATTTGTAATTATAATTTTAAAATTGTAGCAGCCAATTTATACACCTCAGATAAAAACATTACATAAGTAGGAATACCTTCTAAATGTTTTTTGTTCTAGGTGACAATATTGCGTCTAGAATTCTCCCTATCGTGTGAGGAAGAGTGTGATGTTTATGGGCTGTAGCGTGTGAAAGCATTTACTTCTTTGCAAGCAGATTAGTTAGTGTGTTTTGCATTTTTACTTCCCTTATCCGGTGCAGACTGGCTCAGACTCTCCACCACTCCCGTTCCCCTCCTCCCTTTCATCCACCCGTTGCTGGCTGTAGGTGCGGTCCCCAGCTGGGGGACCCCTCGGTTGTCGTCTCCCTTCTGTATTTCGGGATGGGCATTTGTCTGCCCAGTGACCTCTTCCTCCGCAGTTGAAACATGTGTCTCGGTCCACTGCTGGCCCCTGCCCTCCACTTCGTCTTCTGCCTCTTCCTCTCGCTTTGCCTCTGCTTCTGCCCCCCCCCCTGTTCAGCCAACGTTGACACTGTCAAAGTTATTTTTCTTCTGTTTCTCTTCTTGTCAGCCTGCTCCGCTGATTTGTAGCATTGGATGACGGTACCCGATGCTGCTGTTATTGTCAGATGTAGGTGGGGGAGAGGCCGTGGCTGCTTGTAGAGAGAGAGAGCGTGCAGCGAGGTGGGGGCTGTGTGGGATCTGGTCCGCTCCTGGTGCTTGCTTCTGGGGGAGACACGGACGGTGTTTCTCCCTTCGGCCTGGGTGCTGGAGGAGGGTAGGGTGGTGGTTTGAGCAGCTGATCGCCATCTTTAAGACTCGGATAGAGGGAAAATGCATTAGTGACAGTGTTCATTTCTCCTCTCTGTGTTTCAACAGCATTATCTGTTCCCTCCTTAGTTACTAGTTTTTTCATCTGTTTTCTTTCCCTACAAGTGGCTTCTTCCATCCACTGACTAAAACATTCTTTGTTTTTCTCTATTTGAATTAAATCCTGGGTGCTTATTGTTAATGGGTGGAGGTTTTTACCCCTCTCAATAATTTTTTCTTCTTCTTCTAAATCTTGCTTTAGCATCCTAAGCTTCCCTGTGCTCAAAGAGCCATTCTCAGGGAAGCCATGCTTAGTGGTCCAATAAGCCAAACAATCTAAGGTTTGTGGACCATATCGTTTCACCATCTCATCAACCAACGGGCCTGAAGGAACGTGTGATTTTGTGCCTTTATTGCCCATGTCTAAATATGAAATGAGCAGGCTAATTGAAGTACTTCTTTTTCGTATAATCGTCACTATACGGCCCAGTTTAGTCTCTCGGTAAACTTTGCGAAAAAACCTGAAAACAGCTGTAACTTAATTTAAGCTACAATGACTGTTTATCTGTGATAGATTTTAGCTCGATGAAAATCCAGATAGGCAGCTACGATGACTGTTTATCTGTATGATTTCAAAATCTATCCTTCACCCCGTCCTACTCCCTTGTTTGATGAGATGATGTCAAATTAGTGGTTTATTCTGTTCACAACCTGGATTGTTTAAACCCACGAATAAAACCCTTTTTCTCTTGTTTTTGTAAAAACCTAAAATTTCCCAAAACAAAAGATAAAACTTTCACCAAATAATCCCAGTGAAAACCTTGGTCAGTCTTTGTCTCACACGGTGTCTCGGTATCCAATTCAAATTGTTTAAAATTGAAATTCTAACTTACCCCCGCTGTTTGAAATTGCTTCCTTTTCGTTTGGATTTCAGAGTGGAATCAGCGAGCCCTCCGCGGTTCTGACCCTCTGTCTCTCAAAGATGTTTTGGCGAGGTTTAGAGGCAGGTGATCCTCAGATCCCTGGGTGCTAGCTGTCATCAGTCACCAGCGGAGTCCCGATCTGATCCCTCCTTGAAATCCTGCCGACAACGCCAAGTTTGTTGTGGAAGTTTCTGTTCAGCGAGGGAGGAATTTGTGAATGAAGAAGAGACCTTGTTGAAACAAAAATAAAGACAGGCTGTAGACTGGATTAAAAGTTTGGATATTCGGTGAAAGAGTTTAATTATTTTCTCGAGAGAACAATCAAACAAAATGACGAGAATGGCAGTTCACAATGCAACAGAGTAACAAGGTGACATTACACATTCTGGTAAATACAATCAGTAATACACTTCTTTATATGCAGTGCCCCCAGAGGAAAACCAACCCTTGTTTGGAAACCAGTTTAATCTCAAACATAACAATCAGTGGACCTCAGGCAGACAGTTGGAGCTCTTACGTATTTCTGAATCTGTCCCTCGTGTGTCCAAGTGTCTTGACCGGTCATTCTATCTTAGCTAAAAAAGGACATCTTGTCTCTTGGATAGGCTCTGGTCTCGACCTGGGACCTGCTATGATAAACACCGTTCTAGGCAACTGTTTCTGTCAGGCTCCACGTCATCTATCCTTGGTGGGAAAATGCAAAGTCATAACATATCCAGTTGTCTCCTACAAAGAGATCACACTGAGGACAGATACAGGAACCAAATACTCTGAGAGGCATTGAAGATATTATTATGAATAATTAATATGAAAATCATTGGTTACATGTAATTTTCCCATTACAAAAGGCATGTCATTGGGATTTTGAGCTTCTATGTATGTCCTATTTACCCAACGAACTCATTCAGTCATCATTCACATATGACAAGGTAAAATTGGTTTTGCATTCTATCACCCCTTTAACTATGAAATGGATGACTGAGAAACAACTATATCATGACATGTTTAATTTACTACGTTATAATTTTTGAGACAGTTTCCTACTGAACATCTGTAGGATCAGTCAGGATGGCCGAGCGGTCCAAGGCGCTGCGTTCAGGTCGCAGTCTCCATTGGAGGCGTGGGTTCAAATCCCACTTCTGATAACTAGCTTTCTTATCTGGAACTAATGTCTGAGACATGATATTGGGAATAAAACACATAGCAATTCTTTATATTTAAGAGGACATGAATGTGCGTAAAAAACTCAATGGCAAGTTTTGTGAGCATCTTTATTGTCAACACATGTAAAGTTACCATGTGTTTTTACACAGTAGACATATCTACTGCTGTATTCACTGTCTGTGGCAAGTCCTTTAAAAACCTGTTCATGACTTGCTTTTTCCCACATCCTCTGAACGCTTTGCTTACTAAATGACTGAAGTTGGCCAATAATTGTTGCTTTTTCATCTTCATTGTGATTGTTGTGTGAAACTGCCTTGCAAACACTTCCAACACTTTCAAAGGTTCCATGGTGTAATGGTCAGCACTCTGGACTTTGACTCCAGCGATCTGAGTTCAAATCTCGGTGGAACCTGTTTTTAAGTTGTATGTCTGCATTAGCTTAAGTTAAGTGTAATGTCTTGTTTGTGTTGTAGTATCTATAGAGATGTGTGGTGTAGTATAGAACCATTGTCCTGTCTTTTATGTATTATGAAACTTATTGCCGCCTGTCTTGGCAGAACTCCCTGAAAGAAGAGTTACTGTAGCTCAGTGGGATTGTTCCTGGTTAAATAAAGGTTAAATAAAAATAAAATTAATCTGTAATATATCCAAACATTCCTCTCTTCATTACCGACATACTGGAAGTCGGCCATGTTTAATTGGATGCTCTCCAGTTATTGTTGTTTGGTAGATTAACTTTATATTTTCCTACTTTGGGGACTTTTCATTTCACATTCTTTGTCTGACATTTTCTATTCCCTGTTTGTATTTTCTGTGACTGCATGTGGTTTTAACTCTGTTGGAGTTTCTTCAGGCTAAAGCAAAGACACTGATGATGTCATCCAAAAGACACATAAAGGACAGCAACCTGTCTCCAGAGGACACTAAAGAATGACGGAGCAGCAGGAAACAGAGCAGCTCAAATAGTAAACAGCTGATTTATTCATCTGACTCGTAGAATAACGCCAATGATTGACTTGTTTTAAATGTCTGGGAATGTGGAACAGCTCCATGCTGACTACCTGAAATAAAACAAGGCCACATGCTGATTATTGGGGACTTGATTTGATGGATTTATTCTTCCTGTTGTGTCTCTGTTTAAACTCCTAATTTAAAGGTAAAGTCAGCATCCACTAAAGGTTGTGTTGTTGCTGCTGACAGACTCAGATTATTATTCTAAGTGTGTGACAACATTATGGGATGGATCCCTACAGAGATAGACCTTTTAGTTAAAGAGGAACATCCTTTTAGTTTAGATCCTTTAGTTTCCAGCCAGACCAGAGTGGTGATTGTAGGAACAGTGGAAAGATGAACCAAGACGGCTTTTCATACATATATTTTCTTTTTCTATTGACTATAGTTGTGTTTGTTATTAACAGAAATCAACCTGTCAACATTTCTATTTGTCATAAAGTTCCGGCATTAAGTTTTTTACCGCCAGTTCAAAATGGAGCTGAACCCGGAGGAGGATTCCTCCCTAATGGCCGCTCTGCTCTGCTCCGTGAATGTGATGTCACAGAAATTTTTTTCACAAATGTGTAGATTGATATTTCCATGAACAGAATGACAGCTGCAAGCGTGTAGTTTTTACTTGTGTACTTTTTTTTATTCTGGTTCATTTTCCCTCACAACCACAACTCAGTGATGACAAGCTCTCAAACTAATTAGTACCTGTGGACTGAGTCTGTGGAGCTCTGAGACAACAGGACGGGGGGGGGGGGGGGGGGGGGGGAATCAGGGTTCTATCAACAGATGAGGGACAACTCTGTCTGGATTATTTATGTAGCATGGAAGCTACCGTTAGCTAACTAGCCAACGGCCGGGCCAACTCCCAATCAGACTGAAAATTGTTCTTGAAAAATGCTAATAAACAGTAAAAAAAACTAAAAATAACACTGTAATATATTTCTTGTCCTGCCTATGCACCACCTGTCTGTACTTTGTATATCACATTGCACTTTTCTGGTTAGACCAGGGGTGTCAAACTCATTTTAGTTCAGGGGCCACAAACAGCCTAATTTGATGCCAAGTGGGCCGGACCTTTAAAATCATAGCAAAGCTATGATTAACTATAAAAACAATTTCATGTTTTCCCCTTTGTTTTAGTGGAAAGAAGTACAATTACATTATCGAGGAAAATGTCCTCTGCTGTTCATAGGCACCAACTAAAGGAACTCTGTGACGGCCAATGTCTCATCAAGTCCACGGATAAATATAGCAGTTGAGCAACGTCTGTAATGTCAGTGCTCTCATCAATTGCAACAGAAAATGCAAGAAATGACTTGACTCTGTGTTTCAGTTGGCTGTCCTAATCTGTGGATTGTTAAGAAATCCTCTCTGCAATAGTATTCCTTGTCAGACTGATGTTGGCTAAAGCTTGTCGCTTCTCGGGACATAAGAGTTCTGCAGCCTTCAGCATGCATGTTTTGATGAACTCCCCTTCTTAATACGGCTTTAATGCTAATGCTATTTCACAGTTATTAGCAATGATGTAGCTGGCTTTTACTGCTGCATCACTGACCTCACTGCTCCGAGTGAAAACAGACTGCTGTTTCTTCAGATCCACCAGGAACTCATTCATCTGCTCTCGTCTCAGGCTGTCGTATTTTTCACCATGCTGAGTCTCGTAGTGGCGCAGAATATTATATTCCTTAAACACTGACACGTGTTCATACACACCAAGCACACAGGTTTCCCATTCACCTCTGTGAATAAATAGGAATCGGTCCATTTTCCTTGGAAAACTCTACACTCAGTATCCACTTTTCTCCTTTTTGACAAAGACATTTTGGCTAATGAGGGTGTAAAGGCGAGTACAAAAGTAAGTTTATGTATCGTAGTAATCACTAAACATTGGCTGTGTCTGTCTCAGGATTGTTTGGTCTTTTTCGTCTTCCTCTAAATGCTCCGTGTCTAAAACAGTGCGCCCCCTAGCGGACAATAGCAGCTTATCAAAAAAATTCTAGTTCATGTCTCATTGCAATTTTTCACTTTCAGATTTATTCTGCGGGCCAGATTAAACCCCTTGGCGGGCCGGTTCAGAATGGTCTTGAGGGAATCACTTTAAATTTGGCATGCATAACCACTTGGAGTCGCGGATGAACTGATTTTGATTTTGGAGCTCAAAGGTCAAGGTTACTTCTTCAATACGTCTCCAGAACTGTATATGTATTTCTCCTGAACTGGTGAAGTTGAGAAATGTATAACCCCAGTGGCCTGATGGATAAGGCACTGGCCTCCTAAGCCAGGGATTGTAGGTTCAAGTTCCATCTGGGGTGATTTTCAGCAGAGTGGAACAGCTGAAGCGTGCTGAGCCCCAAACCTAGAGGTCGGTGGATTGAAACCATTCTCTGCTAATCTTTTTTGCTGGTGACACAATGGTAGACACTCTGAAAGGGTGATGCATCAAGAGATTTTGACCATACTGTTCTCCCTATGTGTTATGCACTTCCAGTATGTTGACACAGTTTAACCCTCTGAGCCCTAAGGCCATATTTACAGTTTATTGTCCGTCTGGATTTATTTTGTATAAAAGCTTGTAAAACATCAACCCTGTTGTCTACAGTCAAGATATGAACATCATTGTTTTTAGGACAAACTGGGTTATTAGAATATTTGGGTTGCAGTGAGGTCACTTGCATGTTAAAAATGGTTGTAGGGCCTTAAAGACAAATAAATAAATAAAACGGAACATAAATCTTCCAGATATGTATTAATATCACAGACAGAGCAGTAAAACCTAAGCCATTTTCCTCTCTAAAACACTTCTCATATGTCTTGGGAGTCACACTGTGAAGAAATAATCATTATAACTTATACAGTTGACAAAATACATGCATTTTTTCAAAGAAAGTCAAGACGCTTTTGCTTTCATGACATTTACTTATGCCAATAATAACATAATAATGTCATATTTATTGATATTACACCCAGAGCAATGCTACACAAGCAAATATGTGTCTAAATAGTGCACCTTTTGGCTTTCCATAGAGCCTATAGGCCTTTTTGTCCCGTCTGGCTTTCCATACAAGAGGGGTGACTTTATCTCCCATATATGGGCCTGTGTTTCCGGAAACAATGGACAACAGAGAGAGAGAGAGGGCAGAGACAGAGAAGCGAGCTAGCGGCAGAAATGAGCCAAAACGCGATGAATTTTGGACATAAAGTGGATCAATCTTGGATATAACAGTGTGGATTTAAAGCCCAAAGAGGCTGGAAGTTCCAGGCTCAATAGAAAATCCCCTGTAGAGGCTAGAAAGACCCGGAAAAGACCTCCGTAAACGCGAACTCTTCAGGATTTAAATTAACCGGAGGTAAGCTAATCGCTTGTATGGTTAAAAAATGATTAAACTATGAATCAGAGTGTCTCGGGTAACGAGGGTTAAAATGGTTTTGCTTACCTCAGACTCTTGCAATAGGAGAAATCGGAGCTTCTCTCTCCAAGAATAGTGTCTCATTCACCAAAGACCAGCACCACATGTGGGCGTGGCGGGCAGCATACAGTATTTGGGGGCACCGCTCTGACTTACCCGTGTAGAACGCTGCGTCGCACATTAGTGCCCTGCTACATTAATATGTTTTTTATTTGGGGTGGCCAGTGACATTTCTAGGCCTCTGTGTAGAACCGCCACTAAAGGCACATCTGCGATTTGGTATAATGTGATGTGTCATTGGTTTGCTACCAACGCTAAGGATGCTTTTCATTGTCGGCAAGATTTGGACCTTTGCGGGGAGACCCCAATGGTTTTCTAGTCCATCGCCTTAAACACTCGACCACAACAAACTAAAAAGTGGTGTTAAACCTTTGGCAGCCCGGCACTCCCAGAGCAAATGCCTCACTTATTTGGGCTCGCCACATCCAGGTCGAGGACAGGATGAGTGTGCTGACATGCCCCAGGAGTGCATAACGGACTTGACCGGGAGGATCTCATGAGACACCATCCATGACAAGTCCCGGAGTCTGTTTGGGAGAGCCAAATGATTCATATTGCACCAAACAGTTGAGGCCTTGCCAAAAAACAGCCCACGCACTGGACTCACTGGTTCCCGCTCATGCACAACTGAAATCAGAGAGCGATGATATGTTAAAACATACACTTCTTCTTGCTTAAGGTGAAAACATTAAAAAACGTCTGAATAAAAGCTTAGGTTGGTGGCAGGATAAAAGACCCAGGTACTTTAAGATCAGAGGGTAAGGTCTTCAATATTCTGAGGTATGATCCTGTGGCTGCTGATATGTGTATAGCTGTAAATCTGCTCCCTAAAAACAATAACAGGTCTGGCACACCTTTAAGGTAAGCTTAGGTAAGCAAGAGCAAGTACAAAGGCTCGGCCAAACAACAAAGCCCACCAAAAATAGTTTCGACTCATCGGCGTTCCCCTCCAAGGAAGTCTTTAGTAAAAGGCAAAAGACTTGTGTGTTATGAAGAGAAACCAGAGTGAGTACAGCCGTCTGCTCGAGAGCAGCAGAAAACCCTAGTCGACCCAGTCCAAACCATCGCGGTAAACCTCACTGGGTGTCCAAACTAAAATGATAAGAGGCAACTTGGTAGACTCCTTACTGATGTTTATATCTGTACTCACATTTCACTTTTTTTTAAACACCAGCTAATGACAAGTGTCACATGTGAAAAATCAATGTGTGAGTAATCAGGAAGCTCACACACATTGTTGCAAGGTCTACCAAATGTTTAACTTTACAACCCGTAAGCTGTTGGAACCTTGGTTGCCACAAGTTCCCAAACCTCCCCTCAAAATGTGTGTATATTAAAGATTTTCCAGCCCCAGAAATTGAACAGCAGAGCAGAGTGGCGCAGCGGAAGCGTGCTGGGCCCATAACCCAGAGGTCGATGGATCGAAACCATTCTCTGCTATTCCCTATGCTTTGTGTAAGCATTAAGTCTGTTGATGTCTAACAAAGCATCTGTTGCTGCAAATGTCTGGTGTGAAATGTCTCCACCTGCTGAAGAGTAAACTTAATGTCATGATAAGTTTATTTAATCTATAAAAAAGGAAACTACAATGCTCATTTCCGCCGTTACACCCATAAAAACTGGAGTGTAATACAATAAATATACTACACTACAGTAAAATAGAGATTGTAAAACATGTACATTTAAAGTGATGTTGTGCTGTCTGATAGTCTGAGGTATAAAAGAGAGAGCATACCGCTTAGTTTGTGTCACAGGAGGTCTTAGTCTACCACTACGTTCTATAACCCTACCAGTCAGATTACCACAGGAGGTAATATCTTCTGCAGCTCTTTTAAAGACTCTACCATAATACCTGCTGGAGATCCCAGGTCCTCATACATGTAAAGCATGCGCTCTACCACTGAGCTAAATCCCCTTTTTTCTGAGATAGACTTAGTCTTATCTTTATTAATCCTTTTGGGATGACTCCCGCAAGGAAATTGAAATATCACTGAATAAAAGAAGAAACCTGGGTAAAACATGTAATGTTAATGTTGTATATAGCTTCAAAACCTGTAAATGCAACTGCAGTGGCTTGAAATCAAACCTGGGCAAAATGCTTGCACTGCTATGGTATAAATCATGGTCAAAAAGTAACACACCTGTTGCCTTTCTGCTGGACAATACAACGTTTACTGCAAATCTTGTAACACAGACTGAAAATAAATGCTAAGAAATACATTGGTGGAGACTGGTGGCTTCCAGTACCTATGAGATAACACAATATTGTTAATGAACGAAAATGGTATATGAGTCATTGAGTCATAGTTGAGTCATTAGTTTGCTACCACCCTTAAAGAATGCCTTTCGTTGTCTCAATGTCAGAAATCTCTGAAGTAACCATAGCATCACAACTTCCATTCATGTGCTGTGTTCAACCACCTGTCACTGTATTTTCAGCATCCGTTGTGTTGTTTTTGTTTTGAAAACACCTGCCCCGTGTGAGGATTGAACTCACGACCTTCAGATTATGAGACTGACACGCTGCCAACTGCGCCAACGAGGCTATGAAAGCAGCTGAAATGATTGGGAAGATTTCGGAAATGCTAACAATTTGGTCTTCAATCTTATTAAAAACAATGTATGTGGAGACCTATATACTCACACAGAGGCTAAGATCGACCCTAGATGCTTTGTCATGACCCCATGAAAAGGCCAGGACAAAAGACCGTGTGCAAAGGCTGAAGGAAACGCGAGAATACGACTATAACAAAAGAAATGATAATTCAATGATGGTGGTAGTCAGTTTAGTCAGTGGTGAATGTGTATGCATGGATGAGTGTGAGGTATGGTGTCAGCAATTTATGCTGGACAGAGTAAAACTAACAAAGATGAGCGGGAGAGGTGCTGGACTGAGAGACCTCTAGGGCCTGGCGGACACGGATTACATCTAGCAGCTCATGTTCATCTGCAAAAACTAGCAAGAAAACACACACAACTTCCGTGTAGGCTACTTCAAAATAAAAGCATTTCTTGTGACAGTCTTCAGTATTAAACAAATAAAGTTGTGTACCTTTACATTTTAAACTAAACATTTCACAACAACATTCAATCAGGTCCGCTATAGTCTGTTGGGCTTTTTCTCTCCGTTTGAGCCGTATTTCCCTTTTTGCATATTCTTCCCCTCCTCGTTACTTTCCATTAGAAGCTGCTGCTCATTGGGTGAAACATATGGCGCATGTGTTTTCTCAATTTTGCATCAGTAAATCTGTGATCGATACCGTGGTCTATTTGAGAAAGCCGTGAACGTGCACTTATCCCATCTATCTACACCTGGCTCGACATAGTTCACCTTCTCATCCTGGCTCGGCAAACGTGCAACCGATTAAGCCGCGATGAGCGGATCACACTAAGTCAAGCTGCGCTTTTTCACTTATCCTGGATATCTTTATTCTACTTCCGTGCCACAGGCCCCTGATGCTCTAGGCTACGCCCAACAGTCGGTGGCAGTAATGCAACAAATTGTTATGCCAAACACTAATATGACAGAAAAGAGGAACACGCATCTGTTCACTCCCTATCTCACTCCCTATTAAGCCCCATTGTACCAATCCGGAAGTTTTCCGAGACTGGGAGTTCTCCCTTATTAGACATTTTCTGGCAGTCTGAAAAACGATGTAATGATGGGGGCGGTCCCTGATATTCCCAGGTGGCATGAACGCACCAAAAGGACACCCACAGAGTCCTGGGGTGTGGTCTAATCAGCCAGATTAACTGGAAACACTTGTGTGGGTGTTCATCAACAGAAAGGAAACAGGTGTGTGGATGTTTCTCTAGACGGTATATTAACTCGGCTTTGAACTAGTCCAATCAGAACCATACCAGAACTCCTAATAGCTACTGCAGAACAACCTGTTGCGATCATGCTGTTTGTCTGGTTTTGCGTTTTTGTTTCTGCTTTCACTGGCCGCTTTGTAACCGAACAATCTCCTCCGCCTCCCGGTAGCTATCAAGAAGTCCCGGTGAACAGTACTGATGTTTTAGAAGCGGCGCAGTTTGCTGTGGTTGAATTCAACAAAGCCAACACAGAAGACATGTTTAATTACGCAATTCTGGACATTACATCGGCTAAAGTTCAGGTAACGTAAAAAACCTTTTTTTCTACTACGGAAGAGGATTAGGGCCAATGTCAAACTTATCACTTAATTTCTGAACTCATGAGTTTCTTCTTTTTGACATTGGCCTTTCATATTCAATGACTTGCATTGTTTTATTATTGGTGATCACATGTCTGAGTCCTGTTTCCTGTCACTTTAGGCTGTCCAAGGATTTAATTACTTACTGGAAATGCTCCTGGGACGTACAACGTGCAAGACCGGCAACACTGCTGCTATCAAAGGCAACGCTGCTGCTAGCGACTGTGATTCCAACTCTGAACCCAAGGCAAGTGTAAGACTTCAGGTTGTGTATGAAACTGGGGGGGGGGGAGAAGACACACCTTAAAGCCTAACACTGGTCTGCCCCAGTGCATCAATGTCAAATGTGCACTAATTGTTTGCTTTTATATTTCAGGAACTTAAGTGCACCTTCACCGTTTATGAAATCCCTTGGGAAGATTCACGTGTCCTTTCTCAAAAGGAATGTAAAGTCAACCACTGATTCAGACTGATGTTGTGAATAAACTTATTGAACTGGGTTTCTGTGCCAATATTTATTTAAATGGGCCACTAGGGAACCAGGGATATCATTGGCTCACAATATGCCACTTGTGAGTTGAGTCTCACATTATTCCAGTGAGTGACTAGGGAAGCTTGTCTGTGCTGTAAAGCTCAGCTTGTGTCACACACGGCCGCTAAATGGAGACGAGACTACACCTCGAGACTGACGCGCTGTCTACTGTGCCAACGAGGCTATGGAAACACTTCAATCTTATTAAAAACAACATATGTAGAGACCTATGTACTCCACATACATTGCCGAGCTTTGTGTAGGAATCGGCGTACGCCCGTCCTACGCCGGTTTTAGGTAGTATGCATGTTTCAGAAATGAGGGCCAATGTGAGCACAAAGATTTCTTGAAAGGTTTGTACTTTAAAGTTCTTTTTTTCCAATTCTTCTGGTCACACTTGTTACGATTTCATAACTTTTGTCTGTAGTTCTCTATTCTGTCAGGGCTTAACTCTATCTCCCCCACCACTTTTTTTTTTTTTTTTTTTGTATCTTGTTATGTCTTGGCAAGAAGTATTATGCTTTTAGGTCGTCTGTCCATCCGTCAGGCCAAAGAAACGGATACCAGCATGTAACTTTGCAAATCAGTGGCTCACCCTGGCCGCCATCAAAGATGCCATTTGGACCTCCAGAAACTTGCTGGTAAGACCGCACATGCAGATCCCATTCCCTCAAAACGAGAATCACAGCTTTTCCAGCACCTGGACTTGATCAGACTGGGAATATGCCAAAGAGATGTTCAGAAGTTCCGCCAAGGTAAATGCTTGGCCCACATTCACACAGACCTAGAACTACTCACTAAATGCTGGTTACAATTTTCTAAAATAAAAAATGTCAGAACTTGCAAAGAGTGAAGGGTGTTAACATTTTTTAACAAGGTATTGGCTCATTATTGCTTCAGTAGTCTCCTTCAAGATTCTTCGAGGTAATCAGGAAGCTCACATAAATGATAGTAGCAAGGTCTACCAAATGTTAAACTTTGCAACCCGAAAGCCGTTGGAACCTTGGTTGCCACCTTCTCGTCTCTCAAAATCCCAGAATTTTCCTTCCCCTGAACATAAACCGCAGAGTGGCGCAGCGGAAGCGTGCCGGGCCCATAACCCAGAGGTCAATGGATCAAACTATCTTCTGCTAATTCCTATGCTTTGAATCAACATCAAGTCTATTTCCAGTTTGTTGATGTTGGGCAAAGCATCTGTTGCTGCAAGTGTCTTGAGTGAATTGTCTCTAGCTGCTGAAGAGTAAACTTAATGGCATGTCAAGTTTAAAATGGAAACTACAGTGCTGATACCTGTCGTAACACCCATTAAACTGGAACATAATACATTTAATATTTATACAAAAATTTATTTAGCACATTTACGTAGGTGAAACGATTCCTCACAGTGGTGCAGGAGGCCATGGTGATGCCATCCAGAGTAACTATCTCTTTGGATAATGCGTCACGGAGGTGTTTGGGCCCCAGAACAATAACTTCAGTTTTATCTTAGTTTAACATCAGAAAATTACAGGTCATCCAGGTTGTTTGTCTCTACAAGTCTCAATAAGGCAAGGCAAGGCAAGGCAGCTTTATTTGTATAGCACATTTCAGCAACAAGGCAATTCAAAGTGCTTTACACAAAATCAGTTAAACAGATAAAACACAAGTTAAAACAGTTAAAAATCATAAGCATTAAAAACCGGTAAAACACATGAATAGACAGTTAAAAACAAAGAGAAACATAAAACACAAGAATAAAATTTACAGTGCAGCATAAGAAATTTAAAGAAATGATTAGTCATTTAAAGAAAGGCAGCATCAAATAGAATAAGTTATTTACACTGCTGAAAATGTCACATTTTTTAAATACCTTCACTGCTAAAAGCATAAAGAAAATGTAAATATTTCTATAAAATGAAATAGTTTAATTTTCTAGAGATTTTATTTTTCCATTTCATTTCTATGCTTCTATAACATGAAGTGACAATTTTATTCACCTACAGTAGCACTGCTGCTAGTGTTTTACAGCAGACTACCGCAAATTAAAAAAATACAGTAAATAAATGTAAATTAAATATTACTACCCATAATGCCATGCATATTACAGTAATGATCCGGAAAAGAAAGTTATGGTATTTTACGGTAAGTAACTGTAGAAATTACAATAAAGTCTAACCGTGTTGGGTATGTACATAACTACAGCTCTAACTTTGGACCAATTTTGGACATCGTAGAGATCTCTCTGCAGTCCTTCACCGGCTTAATACCCATTCCCATACCAGGAGTTGAACCCTGGTCTCCTGGGTGAGAACGAGGAATCCTAACCGCTAGACCATATGGGACTGACTGTATTAATAACAGGGATTTCATGAATCAATTCATAGTCTGGCTGGAAACAGGCCTTCTCTTGAATGTGAACAAAGACAGTCAGGATTCAGGTTTTCCCAGCCACCCTGTCTAGTTGTAGTTTTATAATGTTTAATTATAGAGACGCATATCAGGTCTAGTTATTAGCATTATATGTTTTTTGACACATGCATAGGGTAAGTATGTAACTACAGCTCTGATTTAATAAAGGACCAATGACACAGATCTTACTGATCTTGCCGCAGACCTTCACCGGTTAAATACCGCTTCCCATACCGGGAGTTGACAGGTCTCACAGGCCTTCTCTTGAACGTGAACAAAGAAGTTTCTTAAGTAAGTTTCATCTTGAAGCTTTTGAGTGTTCTTTAGGTTTTTATCAGCTTTAACTATTACCGGACAGCGGGGGCACGGAGCAGAGCAGAGCGGCCGTTAGGGAGGAATCCTCCTCCGGGTTCAGCTCCATTTTGAACTGGCGGTAAAAAACTTAACGTTGGAACTTTATGACAAATAGAAATGTTGGCAGGTTGATTTCTGTTAATAACAAACAACTATAGTCAATAGAAAAAGAAAATATATATATGAAAAGCCGTCTTGGTTCATCTTTCCACTGTTCCTACAATCACCACTCTGGTCTGGTTGGAAACTAAAGGATCTAAACTAAAAGGATGTTCCTCTTTAACTAAAAGGTCTATCTCTGTAGGGATCCATCCCATAATGTTGTCACACACTTAGAATAATAATCTGAGTCTGTCAGCAGCAACAACACAACCTTTAGTGGACGCTGACTTTACCTTTAAATTAGGAGTTTAAACAGAGACACAACAGGAAGAATACATCCATCAAATCAAGTCCCCAATAATCAGCATGTGGCCTTGTTTTATTTCAGGTAGTCAGCATGGAGCTGTTCCACATTCCCAGAAATTTAAAACAAGTCAATCATTGGCGTTATTCTACGAGTCAGATGAATAAATCAGCTGTTTGCTATTTGAGCTGCTCTGTTTCCTGCTGCTCCGTCATTCTTTAGTGTCCTCTGGAAACAGGTTGCTGTCCTTTATGTGTCTTTTGGATGACATAATCAGTGTCTTTGCTTTAGTCTGAAGAAACTCCAACAGATTTAAAACCACATGCAGTCACAGAAAATACAAACAGGGAATAGAAAATGTCAGACAAATAATATGAAATGAAAAGTCCCCAAAGTAGGAAAATATAAAGTTAATCTACCAAACAACAATAACTGGAGAGCATCCAATTAAACATGGCCGACTTCCAGTATGTCGGTAATGAAGAGAGGAATGTTTGGACATATTACAGATTCATTTTATTTTTATTTAACCTTTATTTAACCAGGAACTCTCCCATTGAGCTACAGTAACTCTTCTTCCAGGGAGTCCTGCCAAGACAGGCGGCAATAAGTTTCATAATACATAAAAGACAGGACAATGGTTCCATACTACACCACAAATCTCTACACATACTACAACACAAACAAGACATCACACTTAACTTAAGCTAATGCAGACATCCAACTTAAAAACAGGTTCCACCGAGATTTAAACTGAGATCAAAGTCCAGAGTGCTAACCATTACACCATGGAACCTTTAAAAGTATTGCAAGGGTTTGCTAGATAGTTTCTTTCATAATATCCACATATTGAAGGCACACAACAATCCCAACGAAGATGAAAAAGCAACAATTATTGGCCAACTTAAGTCATTTAGTTAGCTAATCATTCAGAGGATGTGGGAAAAAGCAAGTCAAGAACAGGTTTGAAAGGACTTGCCACAGACAGTGAATGCAGCAGTAGATATGTCTACTGTGTAAAAACACATGGTAACTTTACATCAGTAGACAATAAAGATGCTCACAAAACACTTTATTGCAATTGAGTTTCTTGCGCACATTCATGTCCTCTTACATACAAAGAACTGCTAAGTTCTTTATTCCTAATATGTCTCAGACATTAGTTCCAGATAAGAATGCTAGCTGTCAGAAGTGGGATTTGAACCCACGCCTCCAGTGGAGACTGCGACCTGAACGCAGCGCCTTGGACCGCTCGGCCATCCTGACTGATCTAACAGACGTTGAGTAGGACCTGCTTCAAAAATTATAATATAATAAATTAAACATGTCGTGATATAGTAGGTTCTCAGTCATCCATGTCATATTTAACAAGGGAAGGTTTCTCAACTGTCAGCCCAAATATATGGGCGTTCATGGAGACATGGAAGAAAGTCACCAGGGTGGCAATCTTTTATGGATCCGTCAAAGATGTTTATAAATCCTACAGCAGAGCTCCACTCGGCATGTCTGACCACAACTCTGTTTATTTGGTTCCGTCTAACAAACCGGCCCTGAAGAGAAACAAGCCGAAACGAAACTTAGTTCCGGTTTGGTCAGAGGACTCAATCCAGTGTCTCCAGGAATGCTACTGCTGCACTGACTGGGATCTATTCAAAAACAAATGTAAGGACATTGATGAGCTCAAAGAGACTGTTTCTTTGAGGTGTGATGGGAAAATTACATAGACAATGATTCTCCACGTAGGCAAAGACTGCTTATCTGTGTGTTTATTCACTTCCTACGCATTCGTAAAAGTCATCTGTGTTTTAGGTTAAATCACCACAATGTCTCCTTCATGTGTCTCCCTAGTTCACCCTTGCCTCATAAACAATGTGACTGCTTCCTACGACACCTCCTGTTTTAGGGCCCTCAGTCCCCAGGGACAGCAACTGGTGTGACTCTGTTTATCACCGGGATAAACAAATGGCGAACAGATGCAGGCGGCCAGGAGATAGACGAAGGTCACGTTGCCCAAACTTTAGGTCAGAAACGGACCTAATCTATAGAAAAGATAAATCTCTTAACTTCTAAGGTAGAGCGACAGCGGCAGCCATCTGCTGACGCAATAATCATTAGGACAGAGACAGCAACTGGCTCCGTCAAGTCTGAGTAATAAGATGAAGTGTTTTGTTTAGAATCAAAGGGTTTTTTCTCTCAACATGATAAGACTTTACTGTTGGGGCAGAAGAGGATAAAAGGGTTGGTCTAGGGAGACGCGGGCACCAGAATGTGTAATGTCACCTTGTTACTCTGTTGCATTGTGAACTGCCATTCTCGTCATTTTGTTTGATTGTTCTCTCGAGAAAATAATTAAACTCTTTCACCGAATATCTAAACTTTTAATCCAGTCTCTAGCCTGTCTTTATTTTTGTTTCAACAAGGTCTCTTCTTCACAACAAATTCCTCCCTCGCTGAACAGAAACTTCCACAACAAACTTAGCGTTGTCGGCAGGATTTCAAGGAGGGATCAGATCGGGACTCCGCTGGTGACTGATGACAGGCCATCCAGGGATCTGACGATCACCTGCCTCTAAACCTCGCCAAAACACCTTTGAGAGACAGAGGGTCAGAAACTGCGGAGGACTCGCTGATTCCACTATGAAATCCAAACGAAAAGGAAGCAATTTCAAACAGCGGGGGTAAGTTAGAATTTCAATTTTAAACAATTTGAATTGGATACTGAGACACCGTGTGAGACAAAGACTGACCAAGGTTTTCACTGGGGTTATTTGGTGAAAGTTTTATCTTTTGTTTTGGGAAACTTTGGGTTGTACAAAACAGGAGAAAAAGGGGTTTTGTGTTGTTTAACATCCAGGTTGTTAACGAAAATAAAAACCACAAATTTGACATCATCTCATCAAACACGGGATCATCCCTCGTAAATCCATCTCCATATATCCAAATAATATACCATGGGTCTCCAAATCTGTCAAAAGCATAATTAATCAACGAAATATTAGCTTCTACCGAGGTAACATGACTCAATACAGAGTACTTAAAAAACAAGCTAAAAAGGAACTTAAGCTTGCAAAACTTAATTATAAGGACAAAGTTGAGAACATGCTGAGCACAGGCGACTCACGTCCTGCATGGGAGGGTGTGAAAGCAACGATGGGGATGCAACCTAAGAAGTGTCTGATCCCCCTCAATGGCATGTCCCACCTTGCCCTCTCAAATGAGCTGAACACTTTTTATAATTGTTTTAATATTTATGATTTTAGTGAGGAGCTGTCAGTTTTTAATAACGTTACCCCAACACTTAAAAACAAGAACAGGCTGCAATATGTAGTTAAGGTATGTGGCAAGATTTCTCACAACCCTCTGACTGACTTAAGCTCTGTATATGAGACAAGGTCCCTCAAGAAGGCCCAGTCAGTCCTTCCGCAGAAAAGTTTGGACACAGTGCCCACTCCCCCAGCCATATCTGACAATTGAAAGCTGTGGGGAAAGGGTTGTTCCGAGGCTAATAGACCTAATATACCTGCATGCATTTCAAACTGTAGGCCAAGTATGTACTTAAAAAAAAAGAAAAAGAACTATGATTTATGCCATAGCCAATCATTTTGCCCAGGTTTGATTTCCAGCCACCGCAGATGCATTTACAGGTTTTAAAGCCATAAACAACATATTTCAATTTCATTGAGGTGAGTCATCCCAAAAGGATTAATAAAGATAAGTCTGAGTCTATCTCAGAAAAAAGTCAAAAGAATTTCAAAATCTTCAGGGGATGTAGCTCAGTGGTAGAGCGCATGCTTTACATGTATGAGGACCTGGCATCTCCAGCAGGTATTATGGAAGAGACTTTAAAAGAGCTGCAGAAGATATTACCTCCTGTGGTAATCTGACTGGTAGACAGCACAACAAGGACCTTAAATTACATGTTTCACATTTTCTATCTGCAGTATAAATAAACTGCAGTATATTTATTGCTTTACGCTTCAGTTTTTAGGGTGTTAAGTTAAGCCTTGAGCAGGTGGAGACATTTGACTTCAGACACTTGCAGTAGCAGATGCTTTGTTAAACATTAAAAGACTGAAAACTTGTAGTAAAGCATAGGAATCAGCAGAGAATGGTTTTGATCCATCGACCTCTGGGTTATGGGCCCAGCACGCTGCCACTGCACCACTCTGCTCTGCTTTTCAGTCCCAGGGGCTGGAAAATATGTGATTCCCATTGTGAGGGAAGGTTTGGGAACCTGTGGGAACCAAGATTACAACATCATACGGGTAGTAAAGTTAAACATTTGGTAGACCTTGCAACTATCTTTTATGTGAGCTTCCTGATAAAACATTGATTATTCACATGTAACACTTGTGATTGGCTGGTGTTTTAAAAAAAGGCCTCCTGAGTACAGATATAAACATCAGTAAGGAGTCTACCAAGTTGCCTCTTATCATTTTAGTTTGGACACCCAGTGAGGCTTACCGTGATGGTTTGGACTGGGTCCACTAGGGTTTTCTGCTGCTCTCGAGCAGACGGCTGTACTCACTCTGGTTTCTCTTTATAACACAAGTCTTTTGCCTTTTACTAAAGACTGCCTTGGAGGGGAACGCCGATGAGTTGAAACTATTTTTGGTGGGCTTTGCTGTTTGGCCAAGCCTTTTGTACTTGCTTTTGCTTACCTTTGCTTTTAGTCATCAGCTCTGTTTTTATCCCACCCAGAAAAGAGATTTTAGACCTGGAACGAGCCGTCTTTTATTTCCTGTAGAGGTCCAAGTGGGAACGAGTGCAAAGAAGAGTGATGAAGAAGCCAAAGGAAAAAGAAAGGAAAGGAGTGCCGGACCTGTTATTGTTTTTAGGGAGCAGATTTACAGCTATACACATAACAGCAGCCACGGCCCCATCCAGAAATCCTAAGACTGCAGCTATGGCACGGTTCTGGATGGAATCATACCTCAGAAGATTGAAGACCTCTGATCTTAACGTACCTGGTAGGGATGAGCGAGTACTACATTATCTGTATCTGTATCTGTTTCTGTACTCGGACTGGGCGGGGCCTAACCCGGGAGTGGACAGGATTTAATCCGGAAGTGGGTCGGGTTGTCTTGAAATGGGCGGGGCTTTAACCGGTATGTTATTTTAAGCATGCAATTGATATGGGTTGATCAGAGGCGGGGGGGACTGTGTTCTACGGATCAAATAGATTGAATAAATTAGAAAATAAAAATAAAAATCTCTGACAGGCAGAGACGCGATGTATGAAAAAGGAGAGCCATGTTCTTCTCATTATTCCTCTTACTATTTTACAGTTTTTTCTGTTGCGTGCAGTTGAAGCAGGACATGAAAAATTGCCAGCATGCTCTAATACAATTTTTAATTGTTCCTAATCTGGGCTAATTTAACGTTAAACTTGAAACTTCAGATTAGGAAAGTAACAGATCCTGCCTTAAGGGCTCATCCGGGAGTTGAACCCAGGACCTCTCACACCCGAAGCAAGAATCATACCCCTAGACCAACGAGCCACGTAAAAACATTATAATAGAAATTTTATATCAAGTAAATGTCAGTGACTCAAAAGGCAATTGTTAAGTATTTTGTTTGGCATGTAGTGTTTTTATGGCTCCACTGCCAGATTGAGCTTTCTGACTATTTCTTCAGCTTCAGGTTTGTTTTAACTTCGGTTTGTAGTACTTACATACTTAGTAACCAGTAGATTTCTGGTAAACGTGGGTTTCAGACATGCTGCTTGGTTTAAATGCGACTCCCGTTGCATCTCTGCCATCGGAGATTTTTTTTTTTTAACTGTCAGCTGCCCCCCACCCCCTCTCTCTGTGTCTCTCTCTTACTCACACACACACACACACACACACACACACACATACCTGGGGCCTGTTGCACGAAAGTAGAATAAAGATATCCAGGATAAGTGAAAAAGCGCAGCTTGACTTAGTGTGATCTGCTAGTCGCGGCTTAATCGGTTGCACGTTTGCCGAGCCAGGATGAACAGGTGAAGCTATGTCAAGCCAGGTGTAGATAGCTGGGATAAGTGCACGTTCACGACTTTCTCAGATAGACCACGTTATCGATCACAGATTTACTGATGCAGAGATGAGAAGACGCATGCGCCATATGTTTCACCCAATGAGCAGCAGCTTCTAATGGACAGTAACGAGGAGGGAAGAATATGCAAAAAGGGAAATACCAAATGGAGAAAAAAAGCCCAACATAGCGGACCCGACTGAATGTGTATGGATGTAAAAATATCTACTTAGCCTATAGTCACTCCACATTTTTACAAAGTTGTAGGCTACACTGTGTTTTAATTGCTTTAAATATGCTAGTTTCATGTTTCTATTTTTATGTGATAAATGTGCTGGTGTTACTGTAAAGTGTCTTTGAGTAGCCTACTATGTAAAGCACTCTATAAATAAAATGTATTATTATTTAGCCTTTGCCTTAAAAGTGAGCAGAGGGAATTAATATTCCTCGGAAAATGTACCACGGACTAAAGGCTTAATTTCAAACCCTTATTCACAACGCGAGAACATGTTTTACAACCATATGCACACATTTATTTAAGCTATATCTAATTCTCTGTACAATTAATGTTCATACAGAACAATCAGAAAGGGACAACAACTAGAAAAAGAAGTAAGTGACTTCAATGCACGCTGTGAGCATATGTAAAACAAGTTATTGGTCCAGGGATGTGAGACTTATTGAGAAGGTTATAAAACCAAAGTAAGCTGTAATAAAAAACATTAGGCCTATTAAGGAGTAACACAAACTGACAAGCGACAAGAACATGAATCATGAATGTATTGGTCTCTGACCAGTACAGTTAATATCATCTGGGAATATCGCTACATTAATATCCTCACACTTAATCTCCGGAGCGCGTCCTGTATAAACCTGAAGCTGAGACCACGGACGCTGCGCTGCTCATCTCTACTTTTACAGAGAGAGTGGACACTGATGTAACCCGCAGGTCTGCCGGCAGGCAGCGGTCACTGGTCACCGGCCACCGACCAGCGGCCGCACGCCAGGCAGCCTCGACATAGTACCGTCCCACCGGGAAAAGTCCCACTCCGCATCAGGGTGCCAGTGCAACCATTCCTAACCATCTAAACAACTGTAGTAGGGTTTAAATCAAACTTGCGACAACAATAGTGACAAGTAGGCTAATGCATGTTAAGAAAAATAAAGCAGAACACATGCAGAAGACAACGGAATAACTGTTAAAATTAAAAGTGGGCGTGTACAGGGAGGGATAAGATGCTGATTCACACATGCAAACTTGTAGATAATATATGATTTATAAACAAAATATTACTTACAGATGTGCATGCGCATGGTTTTAATAAATCTGATTTATTTTATTTTATTTTATTATACATGCAGTTTTATAAATAAAACCCCAGGTTATTTACATGGAGTCTGGTGGAGATATGCTGCTCTATACACGCTAAAAGTAGTGATTATTTACATGGAGTCTGGTGGAGATATGCTGCTCTATACACGCTAAAAGTAGTGATTATTTACATGTAGTCTGGTGGAGATATGCTGCTCTATACACGCTAAAAGTAGTGATTATTTACATGGAGTCTGGTGGAGATATGCTGCTCTATACACGCTAAAAGTAGTGATTATCTACATGGAGTCTGGTGGGTTTGGTGATTTCGGGGCCGTTTCATGTTAAACTAAAAGAATCTTATTCTTTAACTAAAAGGTCTATCTCTGTAGGGATCCATCCCATAATGTTGTCACACACTTAGAATAATAATCTGAGTCTTTCAGCACTTTTAGTGGATGGAAATGTTCTCTTATCAAGGAGTTTAAACACAGAAATGGCAGGAAGGATAAATCCACCAAATCAAATCACAAATAATCAGCACGAGGCCTCGTTTAATTGTCTGAACAGACCTCAACAGATTTGAAACCACATTCAGTCACAGAAAATATGAAATGTCAGACAAAGATTATTAAATGAAATTCCACAAAGTAGAAAAACATGTTAAACTACAAAACAACAATACATTTTTTTTAAACAATAAAAAAATGGCCAACTTCCTAGTATGTTGTAATGGTGAGGACTGTTTGGACCAATTTACACAAATATTGAATTTGCACTTATTAACCCTCTGAGACCGAGACACTCGCCCACGAGTAAAAAAGTACCTCTGATTCATAGTTTAATAACTTTTGAATCATACAAGTGATTTACTCACTTTCGGTTTCGTTTGAATCCTGACGTTTTGGGCTTTACGGCGGTCTTTTCCGGGTCTTTCTAGCCTCTACAGGGGATTTTCTATCCAGCCTGGAACTTCAGCCTCTTTGGGCTTTAAATCCATACTGTTATATCCAAGATTGGTCCACTTTATATCCATAATTCATCGCGTTTTGGCTCAATTTAGCCGCTGAATCGTTCGTCTAATCTCTGGTCTCTCTCTCTCCGTCTGTCCTGTCTATTTTTAAGGAAGTACATGCCCATATATGGGAGATAAAGTCACCCCTCTTGTATGGAAGGCCAGAGGGGACAAAAATGCCTATATACTCTATTAAAGGCCAAATGTTGCACTATTTAGACACATATTTGCTTGTATAACATTGCTGTGGGTGTAATATCAATAAATATGACATGATTATGTCATTATTGGCATAAGTAAATGTCATAAGAGCAAAACGTCTTGACTTTTTTGGAAAAAATGCATGTATTTTGTCAACTGTATAAGTTAAAATGATTATTTCTTCACAGTGTGACTCCCAAGAAATATGAGAAGTGTTTTAGAATGGAAAATGGCTTAGGTTTTACTTATGTCTGTGATATCAATACATATCTGGAAGATTCATTTATTTATCTTAAAGGCCCTACAACCATTTTTAACATGCAAGTGACCTCACTGCAACCCAAATATTCTAATAGCCCAGTTTGTCCTAAAAACAATGATGTTCATATCTTGACTGTAGACAACAGGGTTGATGTTTTACAAGCTTTTATATAAAATAAATCCAGACGGAAAATAAACTGTAAAAATGGCCTCAGGGCCCAGAGGGTTAAACTCACTATGCTTAAAGGTTAGAGTTTTTTCCAACTTTTGGGAGTTTAGAAATATATAAGGGTGACAAAAATGAATTCCTAAAATGAAAATTATACTGACTTCCTTTCAGCAAAAAAAAGTTGTGTTTTTCTAGAGATGAGAAGAAAGTTTTTACTAAATAAAAACTTTTTATCAAACATGTCTACATTTTCCAACCAAAACATAATTAAACATTGTGGTTAGGGTTGGGTACCAAAACCCGGTGCTAGTACGGCACTGGAGCCTTAACACCCGGTATCTATCAGACCCAATAGTAACGGGGATTTTGGTGCTACTGAAACACCAGCACTGCCTTTTTCCATCTAGTGGTTGTTTTTGTTATTAAGCAGCAATTTACTGGAGAATTATTACTATTTTTTTTACATTTAATTTGGACCATATAACAATAAACAAGCCATTCTTAAATGTTGCTGGCTGTCTTTTTGGGCTCTTTTTTATTTTTTTAAATATATACATTTAAAAAATGTATTTTTAAAAGGATGGGTTCAGGCACCGATTCTGTTGCCTAAATGGTAAAGAGTTCTGAGGACAGGCAGAAAACAGTCCAGCTGATCCACAATAACATACATGTTGATCAGAAGATAAAGTTACTGTTGGTCAGCCTTCAATGTGGAGAGAAGATCAGAATATAACAACACAGCTATCAGAGCATGAGGAGGAGGAAACAGCTTGGCTCTGAAACATGTTCACAACGAGGCAGAGTGAATGCGCTGGTGTCTTTTAAGGTTACTACTATGAGAAAACGTTTCCCCACATTGTTCACACCAGTACGGCTTCTCTCCAGTGTGAATATGCTGGTGAGATTTAAGGGCATCCCCACGAGCAAAAGTTTCCCCACATTGTTCACAGCTGTACGGCTTCTCTCCCGTGTGAATGCGCTGGTGAGTTTTAAGGTGACCACTCTGAGAAAAGGTTTCCCCACATTGTTCACACCAGTATGGCTTCTCTCCAGTGTGAATGCGCTGGTGAGTTTTAAGGTTACCGCTCTGAGAAAAGGTTTCCCCACATTGTTCACAGCTGTACGGCTTCTCTCCACTGTGAATGCGTTGATGTTTTTTTAGGTGACTCTGTACTGTGAAAGCTGCCCCACATTGATCACAGCTGTACAGTTTCTCTCCAGTGTGAACTCTCTGATGAATCTTTAAATATCTTGATGCTGTGAAGGATTTGTCACAGTGCTGACAGCTGTGGCGTTTGACTCCTCTTCCTCTCCGTTTCTATCAACAGAGAAAAACCAAGAGAGTGAGTTAGTGAGGTGCCATGCTGTAGAGCTCTATCTTAAACTAGAAACATTTAGAGCATATCTATGCAACATTTTAGTTTATTTATTCATTTTAGTTTGTAGTTTATTTATCCCAAACTAACCAACATTCCAGTGTTGGTTAGTTTGGGATAAATAAACTACTTTTGATCAATTTATGTGTGGCCTCCATTTTGTTGCCAGCCTTTAGCCAGCCGGTAACAAATGGGGGATTATCTGGGATTTTAGTACCGGGAAAGCTGTAAATGTAACATTTTCCCACAGAATTTTAGCTCTCACTGGTATCTGTAGGGGTTACCGTGTTGTCTTCATGTTGCTGGAACAGCTCTACTCCAGTAAAGTAAATTAGAACCATTGTCCCTGATAGGCATTAGCAATGAGGGGCACCAGTTGACCTTTGACCTTCTGTTTTGTCGTTTTTGCTAAATCAAACTTGTATAGCAAGCAGTATTGTGTAAGTAAGTAACATGGTAGTGTAATGTGGTATTGTCCACACAAGCTACATTTCCTCAAGCATTTCTGAAGCTCAGCAGAGCTTTCTGCTGTGCTCTGGAATAAAACTGCTGAGCATCACTGACACCATATACCGCATATGTCGTGGTCAAGGACGTTTAAAAAATAGCTTTGATGTACAGTTGTGTTCAAAATAATAGCATCACTAAACTCATCAATCATTTACAGAGTGTTGTAGAGTCCTAGAACCAACAGTCATGACATGCATGCTGCTCATTCTGTGGAATTTAAATTGAAAGGAGCATGTTCATAATAATAGCAGTGTTGTGTTCAATTAGTGAGCTGATTGATTCTGTGAAGAAACAGGTATCAGTTATGGCCTATATTTAATCTATATACTGTATATATATACATATTTAAGAAAGGAAGGAAGCACATGTTGTGCATGCTGGTTATAGTACATTTCACACTGAAATACTCAGCAAAAAGGCTCGTTCCAGCCATTGCTCTGAGGAACAGAAGAGCTTGATTAAAAAGTTGATATGAGAGGGGAAAACATATAAAGAAGTGCAGAAGATTATAAGCTGCTCTGCCAAAATGATTTCAAATGCCTTGAAATGGCATCCAAAGCCTGACCGACGTGGGAAACAACCAAAGGACACATTGACTGGCCAAAAGAGAAATGGAGCAACATTCTGGGGACTGATGAGAGGGAAACTGTTCTTTTTGGGTCTAGGAGCCGCAGACAGTTTGTCCTCCGACCCCCCTGCACTGAAATCAAGCCCCAGTCCACTGTGAAGACAGTAAAGCATGGTGGTTATGGGATGTTTCTCATACTGTGGTGTTGGGCCTGTTTATCTCATACCAGGGATCATGGATCAATTTCAATACATCCGAATACTTGAAGAGGTCATGTTGCCTTATGCTGAAGAGGAAATGCCTTTGAAACGGGTCTTTCAACAAGACAAGGACCCAAACACACCAGGAAGGAGCAAAGTCTTGGTTCCAGATGAACCAGATTGATTTTATGGAGGGGCCAGCCCAGTCCCTGGACCTCAATCCCAGAGAACACTTGTAGGGTGACATCATAAATGCTGTTTCTGAGTCCAAACCCAGTAATGCAGAGGAATTATGGGATGTAGTTAAATGGTCCTGGGCTGGAATACCTGTTTACAGGTGACTCCATGCAACAAAGATATGAAGCAGTTCTCAGAAATAATGGTTCTGCAACTAAATATTAGTGCAGGGATTCAAACCCTGACACATTTTTCAATATATACAGTAAACATCTGAGTTTGTAAAGAAAAATGCAAATACTGCTAATATTCCTTTTTCTTCACTTCCTGTAAAGGTAGAACACAAACTTGATCAATGTTGGTCATGTTTTGATTTGGAAATGAATGGGCATTGTTCCCAATGTATTGGTATTATGGAATTAAAAGCTATTCTAAGGATTTTGAGCAGTATTCACTTCTTTAAAAACACAGCTGTTATTCTGAACACAACTGTATGTAAAGGTTTTGCATACAAAGATGTAATGATTGGTCGAAAGGGGGGTGGCCTGATACACCCCCCAACAATACATGCATGTCCATTGATCTGCGTTTGTATATCAACAGACAGAGTGAGTGAGTTAGTAAGGCGCCATGGTGGAGCGAGCTAAGTAAAACCAGAAGCTTTGTTCACAGCATGTCTGTGTCTAAGTTCCACTGCTGCATTCCCATGGTTGCGGTTCTTTGTGGGAGTGTTTGACCCCCAGTTGAACTTGATCTAGTATCTGTAGGGGTCATCAGCCTCTCCGACTTAGGGGATTGGTTGGCACTCTTTGTTTCTTAATTAGATAAAAAATCCAAATTTGGTCACAAGAAATACTTGACATGAGAACCATAATCCAGAAAAACAAAGTGTGAATATATTGTTGAATCTGTTAAGTTAAATTGGTTGAAATGTACATTACGACAAACGTGACTGCACATTATATGAAAGGCACAGAGGAGATTATCCGCACTGATTTTCCCCGGCCTTTATTTATCCGTGTTGCCCCCCCCTCCCCCCCCCGGCCACTATCAGAGGGCCGCAGTTTAATTGACTACCGGCTTTTCTTTGAGGAATTACGGTATAATACATAAATCCTAAAAGACATTTGTGAAACCTGTGTGCATTCATTAATATTGAGATTAGATTTCTGGGACTCTTCAGTCTGGAGTACCCTCTTTCCTTCACTCACCTCCTCCTCCCTGACACCTTTCCTCTTGCCCTCCTTCTTCTTCTTCTCCTCCGTCTCCTGGTGTTTCTGCATGTACTCGGTGATAAGGTCCAGGTCCAGGTTGTCTTGCGGCTCCCATGAGTTCTCCTCACTTGAAAAGTGAGTGCAGACAGAAAAACATCTCCTCACACTTTGTTTTTTAGGAAATACATCTCACCCTAGCTGCTAATTTGGATTATTCCTTTTATCTGTTGCCATGTTGTAAACTTATTTGCGGGTCTGCACCTTAGTGTCAAAATACCAAACCTTCAACTTTGAGGGTATGGTACAATACCGAAAATTATGATGTAGAATGTGTGTGTGTGTGAGTGTGAATATTCAGGACTAAAAACACAAATTTTTAAAATTCTAGACTCATACTTACTCTGAGAACCCCTTCCATTTCAGCAGAAACTCTACTCTTCCCTTCACCACTCTGCGGTCCAAAATCTTCTCCACCACATACTCCTCCTCTTCCTCCTTCACTGCTACAGGCTCCTCCTCCTCCTTCACTGCTACAGGCTCCTCCTCTTCCTCCTTCTTTCCTGCTCCGGTCGCCAGCTTGACGTCTGCTGAGGACTCCTTTGGTAGACCCAGGGGGGGGGGATAATGATACAAGGGTTAGGCTGAATCTCATTTCTCTGTCTTACCCTTACCCCTTTCCCTCGTTTTTGCGTGTTCACGTGGGACCTAGTGGTGTCCCAATACGTTTTGTGATCGAGGGCTAAGGGTTGCATGGCCCTAGACAGTGAAAGAAAAAAATCTAGGGAGAACGCGAGCATACTTCAAACCGAGGGGGTAGGATAGACATGGTGCAACAGGAAACAATGGCTGCCGCATCAACCAGAGAGACGCATAAAATAAGTATTTTCGTCTTAAATAATTGATTTAAAAATTACGACAGTCTTTTTTGTGGTCTATGCAGTCCTGTACATATATACACTTGCAACCATGTTCCTAACTGAAACCTTTTAAAAATCGCTAGCTTGCAATGCTAACGCTAATCGCTCACGTTAACGTTGATTAGTCCCACATTTCTCTGCCTTGAATGGACTGTATACATCATATATATATATATATATATATATATATATATATATATATATATATATATATATACATACATACATACCGGTATATATTTAACGGTCTCTAATACATCGTTATGTGCTTTACATATACCGTCCTGTATCACACAGGAGGACACAGGAGGACACAGGAGGACACAGCAGCTGGTCCACTTTAGGGCTGAAAACGCAGAAGTTTCCTAAATCATATGTTCATGTTGTACCCATTCATTATTGCATTGGTACTGTATTATTGTAATAATTTGTAATTACTTCCTGTTCATGCAGTTGTATATTGTTGTTGGTCTTGATACGGGACACTGATGAAATATGAGGGGGGAGGTGGGGCACTTATATTAGATATATGAGAGCCTTTTTATGTGTGTGACATGTTAGTTATGGTTCTATTAGTTGATAATGGTTCTGTAACATAATTTTATGTAATGTTTTTGCCAGTTATGTTTTATTTATCGACAATAAAGACAGATTTTTGTTAACAAAATGTTTTTGTGAACATCAATGACATTCAAAACGGTGATAACTGAAAAAGATCTACAACACACCATGTATACATGGTGTATATGTATGTATACATGATACATGTGTATACACATTTGTATTGCAAACAGACATACATAAAATAACTATAAAATATAAAAATGCATATGACACTGTTGTCCAAACCCACACAGTCGACAGAAAGAGACGGCATCTTGGAAGTTTGTGATCAATTCTGTATGGTGATGTAACCAAGTGGTGTCCCATTTCATAGGGGTATGTTTTCACCCCTACCACTTACCCCTTGGTTTCAAGGGGTGAGGGGTAGGGGTAAGGGCCAAGGGGTAGAGGTAAGACAGAGAAATGGGATTCAGCCTTAATTTCAAACCCTTGTTCACAACGCGAGAACATGTTTTACAACCATACGCACAAATCTCTATAAGCTATGTCTAGTTCTTTGTTCTTTATGAACAATAATTGTACAATCAGACAACTAGAAAACAACAACAAGAAAAATAAGGGACTTCAATACACGCTGTGAGCATATATGTAGAACAATATTCATGTTTTTTTATTCTTCTGACAAGTGGCCGCACCAAAATAAAAAGATTAAGAAGCGTTGTGGTGTTCCCAGTGTGATGAATGTAAACTACACTACATTCGTCCTGTATCTAGGCACGTTATTAGTCCAGGGATGTGGGACTTATTGAGAAGGTTATGAAACCAATGTAAGCTATAATAAAAAACATTAGGCCTACATATTAAGGAGTAACACAAACTGTCCTTTATTAGAGAAGGATAAGCAACAAGAAAATGAAATCGTGAATGTATTGGTCTCTGACCGGTCTGCCATTATTATCATCTGGGAATATCACTACATTAATATCGTCACACTTAATCTCCGGAGCGCGTCCTGTAACCTGAAGCTGAGACCACGGACGCTGCGCTGCTCATCTCTACTTTTACAGAGAGAGTGGACACTAACGCAACTTGCAGGTCTGCCGGCGGGCAGCGGCCACCGACCAGCGGCCGCACACCAGGCAGCCTTAAAACAGTACCATCCCAGCGGGAAAAGTCCCACTCCGCATCAGGGTGCCAGTGCAACCATTCCTAACCATCTAAACAACTGTAGTAGGGTTTAAATAAAACTCGCGACAACAATAGTGATAAGTAGACTAATACATGTTAATAAAAATAAAGCAGAACACATGCAGAAGAAAACGGAATAACTGTTAAACACGTTTATTTCGGATCAGACGGCAGCTGATTTGACACATGAGACTCCAGGATTAATCTTAGCCCGGCTGTTAGCCTGCTCTGGACCAGGCTAGCCACAAAAAATAAATCTCCATGGTTACTTAGCTGGGTTTAATTTAATCTGGTTTCGTGCAACTGAGTCAAAGCCAAATTCAACCAGGACAACTTGAATATCCCGGCTTAATCCCTTATCCTAGTTGTGTGCAACAGGTCCCTGCTCTTTATGGATAGACCTGGGAGATAAATAACATCCCAGAGTCCGGTCTAGACCTGCTCTTGACGAAAAGCACAATGAGAAAACTGTTGTTTGGGATTTTGCACTTTATAAATAAAATTGAATTGAATTGAATATCTGTGTGGCCTTTTTCTTGGCGGCCTTGAGCCAGGCGGTAACAACCGGGGGATGGTCTGGGATTGGGAGAGCTGGAAACTTGTCTTTGTGGGAGTGTTTGACTCCCAGTTGACCTTGATCTAGTATCTGTAGGGGTCATCAGCCTCTCCGACTTAGGGGATTGGTTGGCACTCTTTGTTTCTTAATTACATAAAAAATATTTGATCACAAATTAATAATAACATTATTAGTAACAATTAAAACCGTAGACAAATGTCAGAAGTTGGGACCGGCGGCCGCTGTGTGGCCGGGGGCGGAGTAAGAGGAGAGAGAGAGTAGAGGAGAGATCCAACACAGGCACGGCTTTACAGAAGAAATGGGTCATGTAACGCAAAATTAAACCATATCCATATAAACAGCATTGCAGCGGATGCGAGGACATTAGCATCGGTGCGTCTAAGAGGAGTTAACAGCTAACAGACGCTACCAGCACAGACTAGCACTGCTCACTGCTGTTGTCTGAAAAACCACACAGACGGGACAAAATGTTGCGTTTACTGGTAAACTGGTAAACCTTGAGACCGACGTATAACCGACTGCTATCTGTGGAGTTTTCCTCTGTCCTCTGTGACTGTCTCCATCTAGAAACTAAGCTGCACAGTGCAGGGAACAACTGATCATGTAGTAGCGGTAGATGGGCTTTACAAAAAAAATCCCGGAGCGTTCTATGAAATGACGCTTTAAAAAAAATAAACGCTTGTGGGAAGCCAAACTGGTGATTGCGATTAAAATTTGATTAATTGTGCAGCCCTACCTCTTTCCTTCACTCACCTCCTCCTCCTCCTCCTCCCTGACACCTTTCCTCTTGCCCTCCTTCTTCTTCTCCTCCGTCTCCTCGTGTTTCTGCATGTACTCGGTGATAAGGTCCAGGTCCAGGTTGTCTTGCAGCTCCCATGTGTTCTCCTCACTGGAAAGGTGAGTGCAGAAAGAAGAACATCTCCTCACACTTTGTTTTTAGACAATCCATTCTCACGCTAATTAGCATTCCTATTATTCATTTTTTCTATTTCTAAAGTTATCTATTTTTCTATTTCCATCTTGTAAGGTTATTTGTGGGTCTGCAACATAGTGTCAAAATACCAAACCTTCAACTCTGAGGGGATGATACCATGCTGACACTTATTTGCAATATGTAAATATTTTATGTATCTCAGGACCAAGAACACAAAGCATTAATATTCTAGACTCATACTTACTCTGAGAACCCCTTCCATTTCAGCAGAAACTCCACTCTTCCCTTCACCACTCTGCGGTCCAAAACCTTCTCCACCACATACTCCTCCTCTTCCTCCTTCACTGCTGCAGGCTGCTCATCCTGCTCCTCCTGCTGCTGCTGCTGCTCCTCCTCCTCCTCCTCCTCCTCTTCCTCCTTCACTGCTGCAAGCTCCTCCTCTTCCTCCACCTTTCCTGGTCCGGTCGCCAGCTTGACGTCTGCCCCAAGGGGGTGGTTTCAAATCAAGTAACCGGGGTAACAAATTATTTTTCTTGATTGGGGTTCACTACTTAACTCTCATAGGCGAAACCCTGGAAAGCAGAATCACGGAGTCAGTGAGTGAGAGAACGAACCGCCGTCCTTGTCTACAAATCTCTGTCCGTTTATTACAAGTTCTCCGAAACACAAAAGCATAAAACAGTCCTCAACAACAACATTACCCTCGTTAAAACATGTTTCACTTCAATTTAAGAACCGGAACACCATTTTCTTTACTCCCCATTTTTCAGTGGGTAAAATATTCCACACTCAAATTCCCAGAAATAGTCTCGTCCTTACCAAAATAAATATCACTAGTTAGCAGTAATCACCCTGTGTCTATGTTAATGTTAACTAACATGTTAGTTAGCAGTAATTAGTATGTGCCTATGTTAATGCTAACTAGAATGTTAGTTAGCAGTAATTAGCCTGTGTCTATGTTAATGTTAACTAGCATGTTAGTTAGCAGTAATTAACCTGTGCCTATGTTAATGTTAACTAGCATGTTAGTTAGCAGTAATTAGCCTGGGCCTATGTTAATGTTAACCAGCATGTTAGTTAGCAGTAATTAGCCTGTGCCTATGTTATCTCCTAACATATACCTACCTCTCCGTCTCTGCTGATTGGGAATGATTGAGATTTGTCTTGCACAGCTACCACAAGACTTACAGCTTTCAGACAGGTTGTCACGTCACATCTACGTCTTCAAGCTCAGTTGGAGGCTGCGCAGTAACATTCAGCATCACCAGGAAAGAGCTTCTAGTAGACTTCACTGGTCTCCATGGCAACAACGGGACCTGTTGGTCCATTTCTTTAACTGTCTATGATCCCACCCCGATACACACCTGTTAGCTAGCCGCGAGCTCTATTGTTTACGAAACCCGTTTCCGGTTACAAACGCGGCTCTTTAGCTCGCCTTTACACATCATAAACTCCATAACTAACCCACCACAGCTTCAGTCCACCATACACACGGCAGAAGGAAACCGTCTGTTGTCATTTTTTCCGAGTACCAACCTGGAAAGTAGAATTACGGCATCAGTGAGTGAGAAAACAAACCGCCATCCTCGTCTCCAAAGAGGAGGAAAGTGTCCGTCACCTGGGCCCCGTGGTGTACAGATACCCGCACATTGGTTCCACTTTCTTTGTTACTTTAATATTGCTTACCAATAAAATATGAAATTCGTACTAAACGCTACGCTGGTTATTATGTTATCCCTTAAGGGTGTCTCACTCATTCAAGCTGAAATAAATGTGGCGATATGCTGCTCTATACACGCTAAAAGTAGTGATTATTTACATGGAGTCGGGTGGAGATATGCTGCTCTAGACACGCTAAAAGTAGTGATTATTTACATGGAGTCTGGTGGAGATATGCTGCTCTATACAAGCTAAAAGTAATGATTATTTACATGGAGTCTGGTGGATATATGCTGCTCTAGACATGCTAAAAGTAGTGATTATTAACATGGAGTCTGGTGGAGATATGCTGGCTCTATACACGCTAAAAGTAGTGATTATTTACATGGAGTCTGGTGGAGATATGCTGTTCTAGACACGCTAGAAGTAGTGATTATTTACATGGAGTCTGGTGGAGATATGCTGCTCTAGACACGCTAAAAGTAGTGATTATTTACATGGAGTCTGGTGGAGATATGCTGCTCTATACAAGCTAAAAGTAGTGATTATTTACATGGAGTCTGGTGGAGATATGCTGCTCTAGACATGCTAAAAGTAGTGATTATTAACATGGAGTCTGGTGGAGATATGCTGGCTCTATACACGCTAAAAGTAGTGATTATTTACATGGAGTCTGGTGGAGATATGCTGCTCTAGACACGCTAAAAGTAGTGATTATTTACATGGAGTCTGGTGGGTTTGGTGATGGTGATTGCTGTTTCATGTTAAACTAAAAGGATCTTACTCTTTAACTAAAGGTCTATCTCTGTAGGGATCCATCCCATAATGTTGTCAGACTCTTAGAATAATAATCTGAGTCTGTCAGAGACAACAACAGAACCTTTAGTGGACGGAAACTTTACCTTTTAATTAGGAGTTGAAACACAGACACAACAGGAAGAAAACATCATCAAATAATCAGCATGTGGCCTTGTTTTATTGAACTCATTTTGCATTAAGTTGTTCCACATTCCCCGACATTTAAAACAAGTCGATCATTGACGTTATTCTACAAGTCAGATGAATAAATCAGCCGACCCAACTCCCTACGGACTGAGCTACTGCCCCCCCCCAGTAGTTATACCTTTGACTTTGGGACTTTAATTATGACTTTGTGAGGAAAAATAACATGAGGAGACAGATTTAAAATATAAAGGACATAATAGTGATGATCTCCCTCAAGATGATCATAGTGACCAATGTTTTCCACATTTTAAATATAACAGTTGATTATTTTTTAGATGTGACATATCATGAAGTGTTTTAGTCAAACAGTTCAAATGTTAATAATCAGAGATGAAATCAGATGAATGTTTTTGTGTTTGAGTCTCAGATCTGCTTCACAGTGCAGAGTGTGTGTGATGGTGAACAGACTGAACTTGGATTTCAGCAGCTGATCTTCAGTCAGTGTTTCTGTCCACAGGAGAGACTCTCAGTCCTGCAGAGGACACAGAGACACTGAGGAACCAGACCAGAACCCAAACCCAGGATAGAGAGGCTGAGTGAATGTGGTGTTGAAGGTGTGGAGGTGGATCAGTGAGTCAGAGGAGACTGTGTAGAAGGACAGAGAGCCAGCAGGAACGTCCACATACACTGCTACTCTGTTAGAGACAGAGCAGGAAGTGAGGTCTGTTCCTCTGTCATTGTGCCTGACAGAGTAACCATCTTCATCAGAGCAGAACAGACTCCAGGAATGATCATTATATCCAAACAAACAGTCATCACTGTCTCCTTTCCTTCTGATTCCTCTGTAATTCACTGATATCTCAACCTCTCCTCTCCTCTCAACCTCCCAGTAACAGCGACCAGTCAGACCATCTCTACACAGCAGCTGAGGCCAGATGTCAAATCTGTCCTGATGATCAGGATATGACTGATCCTCCTTCACATGTGTCACCTTCCTGTTGTTGTCAGACAGTTTAAGGTCTCTGTGTACTGAGTTTCATCAGATGATGGAGTTCTACTATCTGTCCACTAGATGGAGCTAACTGACCATCTAATGAGGTAAAGATCAGCAACTTGTACAGCAGCAGGTATCTCTCCAAGGGGCCTCCGTGTGACATATTACTTTGATACTTTAAGTACATTTAGCTGTTAATATTTACTACCTTAGTACTTTTTTTTTATACTGCTTGTTTTTGTCTGACATTTATCTTTACATAAACCGCTCCCTCCCTCTTGGGTGAGGAGAATATCTCCAAATTAAAACAATAAAAGCATCTTTCTCCTGACTGCAGCTCGCAAATCAACACAGCAAAAGCAGCGGCGTTAGAAATTAATTTAATATCTACTCATATTTGTCGACGGGTCTCTGGAGCACAGGCGGCGTCCCACCTGTGTGACCTCATGTTGCAGTGGATTGTGGGATATGCTTCATGCTGGAAGCTTTATGTTCTAGCTGGAAAGAAATAACGGGGATGCATGGGATTACCCATAGACTGTATAGATATTGATTATATTATTAATATTATTGGTCTATGGCAGGGGTCGGCAACCCAAAATGTTGAAAGAGCCATATTGGACCAAAAAAACTAAAAACCAATATGTCTTGAGCCGCAAAAAAATAAAAGCCTTATAGAAGCCTTATATTGAAGGCAACACATGCTGTATGTGTCTATGGTAGCTATATTAGCCTAATAAATGACTAAGTTAACTACAAATACATAATGAGCCTTCATGATTAAATGTTTATTTTTACTAACGCGCATCCTGCAGAGAATGACGCACCACGTGACTACTCTGTTGTGCGATGTCGCCTCCAGTTTAACTTCATTACAACATTAATGAATTATGTTTTCATTGCTTTGATGAAATTAAAGAAATGCAATAAAGAAATCAGATTTTTGATATATTTTCTATTTTGAGGATTTAAAAAAAACAAAAACAAAACGAAACGTGCATAACGTGCCCCTTATCTGGGCAATAGAGTGCAATAAAACGCAGCCTACATTTTTAAAAATAAAACATCAGCCTTTTGAAAAGGTAAAGTATATAAAATCAAATGAATAGAGTTCAAGTTTGACGTCTGTGCAAATGTCAAGCAAGTCAGTCTAAGAGTAAAACGAAGCAGCGTCCTCTTCTCTTCTGACACGCAACCAACGCAGCTACGCTCGGACCTGAGCAACAAAACACAATAATATCCCTAAGTGTCATTCCAAATATATACTGACAAAAATCAGATATCACTTTATAAAAACAGCTACTTTGTTACTAAAAATGTGCCTATAACTGGATTGTGTTCTTACCCGTTTAATGTGACTTCTGTTTTCGGACGTCACTGGTCAGCTTCAACATCGGCCATGTAAGATGTAACTTTAATCTTGACGCAGGACTGCAAGCTCTCATCTGTGAGACGGGTGCGATATTTTGATTTGATGTAGTTCATGTTTGAGAATATCTGCTCGCACAGGTATGTTGATCCAAAGATGGATAATACTCCAAATGCATATGTCTTCATGTTCCTATAACTGTCAGGAAGAGCATTCCATGTGTCATTTGGGAGGCTTTCAGTTTCGCTCCATTTGTGGCTTTGGGCAAGCTGGGCTTTCTGGCGAGTGACGTCTTCAAGCTCGGCTGTCAGACATTTGAATTTGGACACCCATAAATCTTTGTCGGCTATATCAGCCATTTCCATTTCAAGGTCAGCTTGATTTACTCCTGGAAATGTGCTCAACAAGGACGGGTCAATCTCCAGGGGTGTGACAGGGAAAGACAGTGTCATTTTTTCCTTTCGGAACTTGCAAAATCTGCTCCCAAATGCAGTTTGCATATCAACGATCGCATTTTGCAAATCATCACCGTTGAGTGTGTGATCGTGATGGGCTTCTTTGAATTCTCTCAGGGAGGGGAAGTGGGAGAGCGTGCCTCGTTGTACATCTCTGGCAAAGACAGTCAGCTTGCGCTCGAATGATAGAACAGCTTCCAGCATTTGAAGTGCAGTGTTTCCCCGCCCCTGCAGACTTTCATTCAGCTTATTTAGGTGGCTTGTCATATCCACCATAAAGTGCAGTTTTTCGAGCCACTCGGTATCTTCAAGTTGCGGATAGTACAGGTCTTTGCTTTTCAGAAATGTTTTCACGTGCTCTAAACAAGCGACAAAGCGGCGCAAAACCTCACCCCTGGACAGCCATCGGACTTTATTGTGTAGCAGGAGATCGGAATATTCGCTGTCAACTTCATCAAGCCATGCATGGAACTGACGGTGGTTCAATGCTTTTGCAATTATCTTGTTCACCATCTCGATCACAAGGTTCATCACTGCCATACACTCCGATGGGAATGTTTGTGCACACAGTGCCTCTTGATGCAAGATGCAGTGGAATGCAAGCAGATTTCGATCCAATGCTTTCTGTAGCAAAGTCACAAACCCCCTTTTTGATCCTCTCATGCTGGGTGCCCCATCTGTAGCCACTGAAATCAGATGGTTGGTGTTTATCCCGTTGTCATTTAAACACTTCAGCACAGCCTCACATATGTCCTCCCCCCGTGTTTGGCCTTTCAGTGGTATTAATTGGATCATTTCTTCTTGCGGCCCATCGGAGTTCACATACCTGCATAAAAGCGCAGTCTGTTCAATCTCGATCACATCACAGGACTCATCACAGGCAATTGAGTATGCTGGCGCTGAATTAATGTCCTTGATTTGCTGATTGGTGATGTTGCCTGCCATTTTAATAGCCCTTTCCTTCACTGTCTTAGCGGAGAGAGGCATGTCTTTATTTTTTTTAATATCTCGGTTTTGTTTTTGAAGTCTGCAAATAGGTGTTCTGATATGTTGATAAATGACTCCTTCATGTAGTCACCATCTGTGAACGGTTTGCCGCGTTTTATTATCTCCCGCGTTGCAACAAAACTTGCAGCAGGAGTGGAGTTTGGAGATGCAATCCACTTCTTAAATCTATTTTTGCGCTCCTCTAATTTCTCCAGAAGTAATGCAATCGCACTTTTTCATCACTACCAACTGGGTACTCGGCTGCAAATGTAGCATGCCTTCCTTGAAAATGTCTTTCCACATTGCTCTTTTTGTTATTTGACAACTTCTCGCTACAGAGCAAACATTCAGGCAATCCTTCCGCATTGGCAATGAATGCAAATGATTCGATCCAAGAAACGTTGAATCCTCTGTTCTCCTCAGTTATTCTTCTCTTTTTCCCTTTGGGATCCATGGCCCATCACACAGGCCACCTGCCTAGCGGGATGCCACTAAGGCGGGATGCCACCTGCCTAGCATCCCGCCTTACTGATAGAAACGTGTGTCGCAGGCTATGACCTAAATCTTCGTTGACAGAAAAGTTGAAATTTAATATTTATTCTACACATTTTGCCAGCATTGAAAAACGTTAATAACGTTTGTGTCATGTTTTTTTCCCTACAGAAACCATATTAAAACAAAAAATATATTTCTCTCCCCCATCTTTTTCCATTTTCCAACATTTTTGAAAAAGCTTCAGAGAGCCAATAGGCAGGCGCTGGTTGCCGACCCCCGGGTTAGGGCGTGACCTAGTAAAGCCGTGCGTAATGGCTATAAAGTCTGTGCATAAACCGTGCGCTCTCGCAGACATCCATTGTAGAGCATTGGTGCACGTATTGTTTGTAAACAGAGCAACTTTTAGTGATTTGTCTATTAGCTGGAAACATTATTACACTCTTGTAAAGATGTTTGGAGGAAAAAAGTAGTTTATGGCGGAGGAGGCAGATGCTATATTGGTCAAAAGACCAAATGAAGAAATAATTTCCTCTTCTGAAAGTGAAGTTACGTGGACTCTGAAATGGAAAAGGATTTTCTGGATGAAAAGGACCCTGATCGTGAAGTGTAAGTTTATACATAACGTATTGATTACTTTATCAGAAAGTATTTATTACATACATTAAATACATTATTACATTATAATTATTTGAGTAGTTATAGTGTGAAAACTGATTTCTGTCGGAGTTTGTAAGCAAGGGGGAAGGGTGCTATGTGTGTGCGTTTGTGTGCTTCTGTGTGCTTGTGGTCGAGCATGTACTGTAACAGTGTGGATCCTTGTGTGGACCACATTTCTGTGCTTAGTCTTGACATCTATTGTAATTAACATAAATTCACCTGGGCCTTTATAGAAGATTACACTGTTTTCTTTCTTTTAACTCCCTTTCATACAGTAGATGAGATTTGGATACTTTCTCAGACTGTGAAGGTAACCACATGGTGGAGGCCCAGCCATTGTTTTGCTGCACCGTAAGCATATTCAATGTAGAGTGTATGGGGGTATAGCTCAGTGGTAGAGCTTTTGACTGAAGATCAAGAGGTCCCCAGTTCAAATCTGGGTGCCCCCTACAATGATGTGTGTAGGTGATCATCTTTATGATAGTACTTGGGGATAAAGGATAAGAGCTTGCATTTAACTAATGTTGCTTCTTTCCAGAAGCCCTTGTTCTTTCTCCCCTCTCAGACTTCCTTGGATTGTGGTGGCACCTGAGTAGTGGATGCAGCTGCTGCTGTGGTCCTGCTGGACGCCCTGCACTACTACTGCTACTATTATTAGTAATAGTTCTATTACTTTTACTGCTCCCATAATTACCACTGGTCATCTTTTCATTCCATTTTCTCTCTCTCTCTCTCTCTCTCTCTCTCTCTCTCTCTCTCTACTAAGTAACATTTGCAAAAGGTAGTGGTGGGATTGGAACACACACCTCCAGAGAGACTGGAGCCTAAATCCAGCACCTTAGACCACTCAGCCACACTACCTGCGCACACCATCACACCAAATCGTGACACACACACGGACCGTAACTAATGGTATGATTGTTAATGTCATTGGAAACAAACTTTTGCAAGGAAAAAGTCAATACTTTATTGAAAAAGGCCAGTACTTAATGTCTCCACCTGCTGAAGAGTAAACTTAACAGCATCTCAAATTTACTTCATCCATAAAAATAGAAACTGTGCTCATACCTGCCGTAACACCCATAAACACTGGAGCATAATACAATAAATATACTACACTACAGTACAAGTACATAAATACAGTAAAATAGAAAGTGTAAAACATGTACACATTTAAAGTGCTTGTTGTGCTGTCTGAAAATTGAATTATCACTGAATAAAAGAAGAAACCTGGGTAAAACTTGTAATGGTAATGTTGTATATGGCTTCAAAACCTTTAAATGCAACTGCTGTGGCTGGAACTCAAACCCGGGATAAATGCTTGCACTGCTATGATGTAAATCATAGACGAAAAGAAACACATGTTGTCTTTCTGCTGGACAATACAATGCTCACTGCAAATCTCTGAAATAACCATAGACCCACTATTTCCATTCACATGCTTGTGCTATTGTTCAACCACCTGTCACTGTATTTTCAGCATCAGTTGTGTTTTATTGTCTTTAAAACATCTGCCCCGTGTGAAGTTTGAACTCACAACCTTCAGACTATGAGACCGACGCGCTACCTACTGCGCCAACGAGGCTATGAAAGCAGTTACAATGGTTGGGAAAATTTCAGAAATACTAACAATTTGGTCTTTAATCTCAATAAAAACAATGTTTTTGGAAACCTATGTATACACACAAAGGCTAAGATCGACCCTAGATGCTTTGTCATGACCTCATGAAACAACCAGGACAAAAGACCGTGTGCAAAGGTTGAAGGAAATGCCATTATATTACTACAACAAAAGAAATGATAATTCAATGATGGTGGTGGTCAGTTTAGTCAGTGGTGAGTTGTATGCATGGATGAGTGTGAGGTATGGTGTCAGTGATTTATGCTGGACAGTGGAAAACTAACAAAGATGAGCGGGAGAGGTGCTGGACTGAGAGACCTCTAGGGCAATCACAGATGCACAACCAATATTAAAACACTACTGAGTGAATGCAATCAGAAAATGAAGAACATTGTTCAGAAAGCTTAATGAAGCTTCATTTGACCATAACTATTAACTACCTGAAAGAAATTAAGTCTCTGGAAATATTATGACCTAAGCAATTAGACAAAATAGTGCAACTTAATTTGAACCGCTCCTAGAAAGAAACCATAGGTAGCCATTGAATTCAAAACTTCTGAAGTTATTGTTGATCTCAGAAACAATGATGAGCGACACCATCCTATCACAACGCCCATGCTTGTGCCTTTGTTATGCAAATACTCTGGTAGTCTACTTATTAAGAGTATGCATTCCCATTTTTCCCAATTGATTGTAAAAAGCCTTCCTGAGATTGTTGATCTCAGAAATAACCAGAATCACAACTTCCATGTATGTGCCAGTGTTCAATCACCTGTCACTGTATTTTCAGCATTAGATGTGTTTTTTTTTATTTTAAAACACCTGCCCCGTGTGAGGGTTGAACTCACGACCTTCAGATTATGAGACTGACACCCTGCCTACTGCGCCAACAAGGCTATGAAAACAGTTGCAATGGTTGGGAAAGTTTTGGAAATACTAACAATTTGGTCGTCAATCTTAATAAAAACAATGTATGTGGAGACCTATGTATTCACACAAAGGCTAAGATCAACTCTAGATGCTTTGTCATGACCCAGAACATATTTGTCCACTTTCTCATCTTCTTTTCTCACCAATCAAACTCAAAGCTCCCTTCCATTTTTTGCCAATCCTGAGAGACTTCATATCCATTTCTTGTCAATCAAAAAGGCGCCTCCTCTCGGCAACACCCATCTCCATTTCCTACCAATCCAAACGCATTTTCTGCTTAAGAGAGACTTTGCATTTATAATTTGGAACTAACGAAGACAAGGAGGTCTTCTCTGATATTATCTCTGGAAACAATAATAATTCATGTGCTTTGTTTGCTACTGTCGATAGGTTAACAAACCCTCCAGTACCAGTAGCATCTGAACTGTTATCTCACAAGGCCTGCAATGACTTTTCCTCCTTCTTCATAGACAAAATCCAGAAGATTAGACAAATAGTCAGTGCCTCCATATCCAGTACAGGATATGTGTTGTCACAGTGTTCAAGCTAAACTAGTTCCAATATGAAAGAATTTCATACGATCAACCATAAAAACCTGTGAAGCGTGCACGCTACCACTGAGCTACATCCCCTAAAGATTGTCAGATCCAGGGGGGCCCCGTGTTATCACATTCACAGAATGAGAAGTGCGTGTGGCTGCGGTAGCTCCCTTCGATAGCTCAGTTGGTAGAGTGGAGGACTGTAGAGGTATAGAACTGAAGTCCTTAGGTCACTGGTTCAAATCCGGCTCGAAGGAGCACCTTTTTTCCAGAGGCTACCTTCAAGGATCAATAAAGTGTTTTTGATTCTGATGTACAGATGGATGGTTGACCTAAAAGCACAATACTTCTTCCCGAGACATAACAAGAAACAAAAAAAAAATTAGGTGTGGGACACAGAGTTAAGCCCTGACAGAATAGAGAACTACAGACAAACCATGTGAAATAGTGCCAAGTGTGACCAGAAGAACTGGAAAAAAACTAGAACTATAAAGTACAAACCTTTCTTTAAGAAATCTTTATTGTGCTCACAAGGGCCCTTATTTATGAAATGTGCATACGACCTAAAACAGGCGTAGGACGGCGGTACGCCTGTTCCTACGCAGAGTACGGCATTTATCAATTTGAACGTGAGCGTGGGCTGCGAAAAAAATCTCACGTCTGGTCCCACCTTCATGAGCCGTCTCTCTGCCTGCATATTTGAGTGGGATGCAGGAGACCTCTCTCTGTTACGAGCAACTGGGAGGGGCAAACGGAAGGGACCTCATGGTGGTGCCACTGCTGGACCAGGTGCGCATGGAGCACATCAAGAAGGGCCCTATCAAGAAGGGGGGTGTTGTCCTGACCAAGTATGGCTGTGCCAGAGGGTCCACGTCTCTGGAATCATTACATTGCCACCTGACCAGGTTCATTCTGTCTAAGTAGTATGTGTTTCATGATTGTACTTTTGTTTTTGAATGGTAAATGAACCACTGTGCTGGAATTTGTAATCAAAAACATGACCTTTCCCATTTTGACAAACTGTTTTGAACACTTGAGGTATTTCAATGAAGTCTTTGGTCTTGGACAGTTACCTTGCAATCTAAAACTGTATATCCTATTATCTCTGGAACAATAGTTGACAGTTTGAGGAGTAATGGCTCTTTACAGTGAATATGCAAAAGAAGATGTTCATAAATTCAGTCCAGGTAAATGCTCAGCCCATATTCACACAGACCTAAACCTCCTCACTTAATACTGGTTACAATATTCTAAACTCAACAATGCCAGAGAAAAATGACAAAGAGTGACAACATTTTCCAATAAAGTATTGGCTTTTTCCTTGCGAAAGTTTTATTCCAATGACATTGACAAATATACCGTTAGTTACGGTCCCTGTGTTTCTCACGATGTGGAGAACTGATACATGCAGGTAGTGTGGCCGAGTGGTCTAAGGTGCTGGATTTAGGCTCCAGTCTCTCTGGAGGCGTGGGTTCAAATCCCACCACTGCCATCTGCTGATGTTACATAGGTGGAAGACAAACCATATGTTGACCTGAATTTGTATCAGTTACATTATACTCTTATGGCATAGCTTGGTGAAGTGACTAAAGTCATTAGTGGCAACGTATTAGACTCCTTGCTGAATCTGTTGTTTTTATCTTTACTGGCAATTCCCTGTTTTTAAATGAACACCCAATCTTAAGTGTTCAATGTGAAATACTCATTCATCAACAAAATTGTCGGTAACTATGACGGGGCGCATGCGCTACCTATACCATCCAAAGACTGAGACTGCAGGTATATGTTATATGCCCGTATATGTTTAACGTGTTCATATGTTCTGTTAATTTTCACAATGTTTAAAATCTTCAGTTAACCTAGTCATTCTCCATTTCCCCACAGTAATCCCTCAGCTTTCTTGTGCGCACATTTTAACATCTAAAACTACGGTGCCATTCCTCGCCTAAAACAACATGAGTCATTCCAGTAAGTGAAAAGAAAACTCACATCTACAAAGATAAAGTTGACATATGTGACTCCCTAATGGTCTAGTGGCTAGGATTAAGCGCGCTCACCGCCGTGGCCCGGGTTCAATTCCCGGTCAGAGAATGGTCAGGACTTGACAGATACAGATGTAACATTTGAAAGAGAAACTTTTTGGTTAACTTAGATATGTCAAATTCTTCCTCATTAGTTTAACGCTAGAACCCCAACACTTTTAAAGAGTATCATTTCCTTTAAATCAAACCCCCGACAACTGATGTATCCTTTTGTCGTCTTTGATGGGTCATAAATACTTCATCTGCAATTATATCATAATTCATCTAACAATTATTTTCCTTTTTCAAACAGTAACTAAACCCCTGACCAACATTTGTAACCTGAAAACCAATGTATGTGAGTGTCAAGTAAAGTTATTGTTGGATTCAGGTCCAAATGTGGACATTTTAGTGCAATGCAAAGGTGCATAACAGATTGCTTTCTACTTACCTGGAGCGATGCAGCGCAGGGGGGGGCCAACTAGTCAAGGAACAGCAGGAGACTTGGTATTTAAGAATACAAACTGACTGTGTGACAGATGTGTAATCTGTCATCTCCTGCCTTCTGAAGCTCTAGCCAGGAGCCATTCCTGTTCACCATCTACACCACAGACTTCAACTACCACACAGAGTCTTGCCATCTTCAGAAGTTTTCTGATGACTCTGCTGTGGTTGGATGTATCAGCGAGGGGGACGAGGCTGAGTATAGAGCTGTGGGGGGGGGGGACTTTGTCACATGGAGTGAGCAGAACCATCTACAGCTCAACGTGGCAAAGACCAGGGAGCTGGTGGTGGATCTAAGGAGAGCCAAGGCAGCAGCGAGCCCGGTTTCCATCCAGGGGGTCAGTGTGGACATTGTGGAGGACTACAAATACCTGGGAGTGCACTTAGACAATAAACTGGACTGGGCCGAGAACACTCAAGCCCTCTACAGGAAGGGCCAAAGCCGTCTCTACTTTCTGAGGAGGCTGAGGTCCTTCAACATCTGCAGGACAATGCTGAGGATGTTTTATGAGTCTGTGGTGGCCAGTGCTATCCTCTTTGCTGTTGCATGCTGGGACAGCAGGCTGAGGGTAGCGGACGCCAACAGACTCAACAAACTGATTCGCAAGGCCAGTGACGTCGTGGGGGTGGATCTGGACTCTCTGTCGGTGGTGTCAGAGAGGAGGACGCTGTCCAAACTACATGCCATCTTGGACAATGTCTCGCACCCACTCCATGGCTTGTTGATAAATCACAGGAGCACTTTCAGTGACAAACTCATTCTCCCAAAATGCACCACAGAGCGCCACAGGAAGTTGTTCCTGCCTGTGGCCATCAAACTTTATAACTCCTCGCTCTAAGACACTCAGAGAGGTTGAAACTGGACAATATTATCTGTATTATCTGTTTTGTGCAATAACACTGGCCTGACATGTGTGCAATACTCAACTGCTACAATTATTATTATTATTATTATTATTTTACTTTTTACCATTGCAATTCCTAAATTATGTTAATTATGCAAATAATGTATAGTAACATTTGTTTAACTATGTAAATACCGTACATGTCCACACTCCTTATATTTCTTTATTTGTATTTCTACTCTGATATTTCTACTATTTGTGCAACTGCAACACAGAGTTTCCCTTCGGGGATCAATAAAGTATTTCTGATTCTGATTCTGAAGGCAATTAAAACTTAACATATGGTCTTCATTATCTTTGTAATGGCCTTTAAGCTTCCCCTGGCAACATTGTATTGTATTATGTTTATTATGTTTGTATTATATACTTTTATATGTCATTAGGGTTCTGTTTCCTATTTTTGCAATAAAGATGACATGAAAAACCTCCCTGCTGAACAGATTTGTTTTCATAAATCACATGTGTGAGCCTGCTGGCTCTGGGAGGCGGGGCTTAGGCTCCCATTGGATGTTCCTATCAAGCTATGAACCCTTGGAAAGGGAACGTGATTGGCTACAACTGGCATGATTGGCGTGTTGATAGCCAATGAGAGCTGTTTCTAAGATGGCCGCTCAGGGAGATGACGCAGCGTATTGGCGCTACACAGTGGGAGCGCTTGCTGGACGTCGGGGGCTGCCCCGGGGTGAAAACTAAACAGAAAAAGGCGGGGATGGTTTGATTGTGTAGGCAGCAACATGAGGAAAACAAACATACCCAGCAACACGGTGGAGGGCGAGGAGACGGAACGAGGTCGGCACGTGAAGTTAGCAGCTAGTTAGCACGGACTCTACAGGACAATACTCCCAACCTGGATGAATTCTTTACATCTGGGGACACTTCCGGACTACAGGAATATTACTAAGCCTGGAAAGGACGGGGGTGAAGGTTTAGGAGCGCCTACAGGTAGGGAAGCGTTATCATTTCTCATTTTCTCCTTCTTTTCTTCAGTATTATGAACACTAAGATGATGAATAATGTTCCAGTAAATGAAGTGAAGGTTGAACTGCAGAGAATGGACCAATCAGACTGGAGAGGCTGTTCCGTTTCATAATGATACCACTGGCCCAGCAGCACGAGGCTTTGAACGCACCTTTGTTCCTTTGATGTTGATCCGGTGTTATGAGCCTTCTGGTTTTTCCCCCTCCAGGGGCCTGCTGCACAAAACCAGGATAAGGGAATAAGCCGGGATATTCAAGTTATCCTGGATGAATTGAACTTTGACTCGGCTGCACGGAAACCAAATTGAATTAATCCCAGCCAAGTTACCATGGAGATTTATTCTTTGCGGCTAGCCTGGTCCCGAGCAGGCTAACAGCCAGACTAGCTTCACCTCCTCGTTACTTTTCCGTAATATATGTAGGGCTGCACGATTATGGCCAAAATGATTAACATGATTATTTTGATTAATATTGTGATCACGATTATTATCACGATTATTTGTTGATTTTAACTAAAACAAATTTTATTGTCACATTGGGTATTTATAACTCTTTTCACATCCAGATTATGCTACACTCTTCTTATGTTGAAGTTATATGTTGTACATATACAGCTGCAACACATGGAAATGAAAATCTGAAATAGCCTAAGATATATTTAAAAAAAAAAAATGTATCTACTTCACTTGTTTTAAACAATAACTGATTAAAAGAGCTAGGAAAAGGGCGGGGGTGCGATGGAAGCTACTCCCAGAGAGACGGCTGACTCATTAGGAATGAATGGGGGGGGGGCGATGGACATACTCACAGAGAGACGGCTAACTCATTAGGAATGAATGGGGGGGGGGGGATGGACATACTCACAGAGAGACGGCTAACTCATTATGAATGAATGGGGGGGGGGGCGATGGACGTACTCACAGAGAGATGGGGGCGAATGGGTCTCACACGCTGTTCCTCTACGATGACAGGTTTGCCTCTCATGCTTAACAATATACAGCTGTGTTAATAACAATTAAAACTGTAGACAAATGTCAGAAGCGTGACACCGGCGCTGTCGCTGCTCTGTCTCTGTTGCGGGGGAGCCTGTGTTAGTGAATGGGGGGGCAGGGCTTCGCAGAGAGTAAGAGGAGAGAGCCAAACACAGGCACAGCTTTACAGAAGAAATGTTTCATGAAATGCAAAATTAAACTATATCAATATAAACAACATTGCTTCGTTAGTGGAGAGGCAGCGGATGCGACCTGGAGAAAAAATATTACTCATGCCCTAGAGCTCTGTGCATTAACAGACACTAACTAGCCCCCTAGAACACTGTAAGCTAACAGACACTAACTAGCCCCCTAGAACACTGTAAGCTAACAGACACTAACTAGCACCCTAGAGCCCTGTGCACTAACAGCGATAACTAGCACCCTAGAGCTCTGTGCGCTAACAGACACTAACTAGCGCCCTAGAGCTCGGTACGCTAACAGACACTAACTAGCACCATAAAGTAGGGTGACCAGACGTCCTGGTTTCTGGGGACAGTCCCCAGTTTTGGTGACCTGTCCCCGGAAATGCCCCCGGTTTTCACTGTCACTGACAGACCCGAAATTGGAATGAAAGAAAGAAAGAAAACAGTGACCAAACGTAGCCGATAGTCGCACCCCCTCCCCTGCAGGCTCAAGACTAAAGATTACAACACTCTGAGGTAGGGCTGCACAATTAATCAAATTTTAATCGCGATCACGATTTTGACTTCCCACGATCAAATTTGCGTGATCGAGCGATTATTTTTTTTTAAGCGTCATTTCATAGAACGCTCCGGGTTTTTTGCAAAGCCCATTTACCGCTCTGTTAATCTGTCTGATCATGAGCCAGTCAGAGTAGTTCCCTGCACCGCGCAGCTTAGTTTCTAGATGTAGACAGTCACAGAGGACAGAGTAACTGGAGGAAAACTCAACAGATAGCAGTCGGTTATACGTCGGTCTGAAGGTTTACCAGTTTACCAGTAAACGCAACATTTGCAACAGCGGTAACCGGTGCTAGTTAGCGTCTGTTAGCTGTTAGCTCCTCTAGGACTCACCGGTGCTAATGTCCTCGCATCCACTGCAATGCTGTTTATATGGATATGGTTTGATTTTGCGTTACGTGACCCATATCTTCCGTAAAGCCGTGCCTGTGTTGAATCTCTCCTCTACTCTCTTTCCTCTCCGCGCCGGTCACTGCCCAGCCCAGGACCATTAAACTACATCTCATAATTCCCCTGCATTACTGGGTTTGGACTCAGAAACAGCATTTATGATGTCCCCCTACAAGTGTTCTCTGGGATTGAGGTCTGGGGATTGGGCTGGCCGCTCTATAACATCCATCTGGTTCATCTGGAACCAAGACTTTGCTCCTTCCTGGTGTGTTTGGGTCCTTGTCTTGTTGAAAGACCCGTTTCAAAGGCATTTCCTCTTCAGCATAAGGCAACATAACCTCTTCAAGTGTGATAAACAGGCCCAACACCACAGTATGAGAAACATCCCATAACCAGCATGCTTTACTGTCTTCACAGTGGACTGGGGCTGGATTTCAGTGCAGGGGGGTCGGAGGACAAACTGTCTGCAGCTCCTAGACCCAAAAAGAACAGTTTCCCTCTCATCAGTCCCCAGAATGTTGCTCCATTTTTCCTTTGGCCAGTCAATGTGTCCTTTGGTTGTTTCCCACGTCGGTCAGGCGTTGGATGCCATTTCAAGGCATTTGAAATCATTTTGGCTGAGCAGCTTATAATCTTCTGCACTTCTTTATATGTTTTCCCTCTCATATCAACTTTTTAATCAAAGTCCTCTGTTCCTCAGAGCAATGTCTGGAACGAGCCATTTTGCCGAGAATTTTAGTGTACTTCCTTCCTTCCTTAAATATGTATATATACAGTAGGGCTGCACAATTATGGCCAAAATAAAAATCCCGATTATTTTGATTAAAATTTTGATCGCGATTATTCTCACGATTATTTGTTTATTTTAACCAAAACAAATTTTATCGTCATGTAGGCTATTTATAACTGCGAGAGGGAGTGTGATGGACGCTACTCACAGAGAGACGGCTGACTCTTTATGAACGGGTCGGGTTGAATGGCGGATAAACACGTTGTGTATATGAAACGTCTATCTTTACTGCGCTGCATTTTTATGAACTATGATATTCTCGCAATGGGTCACATATCCAGCAGCTCCGTCTTCTGTGTTCTTTGCCGTGGCGGCCACAATAGCAGAGTTACCCACAGAAACAATGGTACAGGGCACCCATATAGTTCAGTGGGTAGAGCGGGTGCCCATATACAGAGGTTTGCTCCTCGACACAGCGGGCCCGGGTTCGAATCCGGCCTGTGGCCCTTTGCTGCATGTCTCTCCCCCTCTCACATCTTCAGCTGTCCTCTCTGCCTAATAAAGGGATAAAACCCCGAAAACATAACTTAAAAAAACAACAACAATGGTACAAATACAGGGTTGCCCCTCATACTTAACAATATACAGCTGTGTTAATAACAATTAAAACTGTAGACAAATGTCAGAAGTGTGGACCGGCGGCCGCTGTGTGGCCGGATGCGGACAGTAAGAGGAGAGACAGTAGAGGAGAGATTCAACACAGGCACGGCTTTACAGACGAAATGGCTCATGTATCGAAATATTAAACCATATCCATATAAACAGCATTGCAGCGGATGCGAGGACAATAGCACCGGTGCGTCCTAGAGGAGCTAACAGCTAACAGATGCTACTAGCACTGACTAGCACTGGTCACCGCTGTTGTCTGGAAAACAGACAACAGACGGGATAAAATGTTGCGTTTACTGGTAAACTGGTAAACCTTGAGACTGACATATAACCGACTGCTATCTGTTGAGTTTTCCTCCTGTTACTCTGTCCTCTGTGACTGTTTCCATCTAGATACTAAGCTGCGGGGTGCAGGAACAACTGATTGGCTCATGTTCAGACGGTAGTAGCGGTAGATGGCCTGTGCAAAAAACCCGGAGCGTTCTATGCATTGATGCATTTAAAAAAAAAAAAAAAAACGCTTGATCACGCAAATTTGATCGTGGGAAGTCAAAATCGGGATCACGATTAAAATTTGATTAATTGTGCAGCCCTAATATAATAATAATATATATATATATACAGTATATATATTAATTATGGGCCATAACTGACACCTGTTTCTTCACAAAATCAATCAGCTCACTAATTTTACACAACACTGCTATTATTTTGAACATGCTCCTTTCAATTATGTGGACAATACCAGTTGTCCACACAAGTTTGATTTAGCAAAAACAACAACCTAAAACAAAAGGTCAAAGGTCAACTGGTGCCCCTCATTGCCCCTAATGCCTATCAGGGTCAATGGTTCCAATTTACTTTACTGGAGTAGAGCTGTTCCAGCAACATGAACACAACACGGTAACCCCTACAGATACCAGTGAGAGCTAAAAATCTGTGGGACTATGTTATATTTACAACTTTCCCGGCACTAAAAATCCCCGATGATCCCCCATTTGTTACCGGCTGGCTAAAGGCTGGCAACAAAATGGAGGCCACACACAAATTCATCAAAAGTAGTTTATTTATCACAAACTAACCAACACTAAATGTTATATTTCCCATAATGCAACTCCATAATATTGAGGTTGGCAGATAATAAAAAAAAGTAATGCGTCAGTCAAACAATGTTCCATAGACGTGCTCTAAATGTTGTTTCTAGTTTAAGATAGAGCTCTACAGCATGGCACCTCACTAACTCACTCTCTTGGTTTTTCTCTGTTGATAGAAACGGAGAGGAAGAGGAGTCAAACGTCACTGCTGTCAGCTGTGTGACAGATCCTTCACATCATCAAGACATTTAAAGATTCATCAGAGAGTTCACACTGGAGAGAAACCGTACAGCTGTGAACAATGTGGGGAAACCTTTTCTCGTAGTGGCAACCTTAAAACTCACCAGCGCATTCACACTGGAGAGAAGCCCTTCAGCTGTGAACAATGTGGGAAAACGTTTTCTCAGAGTGGTCACCTTAAAACTCACCAGCGCATTCACACTGGAGAGAAGCCGTTCAGCTGTGAACAATGTGGGGAAACCTTTTCTCAGAGTGGTAACCTTAAAACTCACCAGCGCATTCACACTGGAGAGAAGCCGTACTGGTGTGAACAATGTGGGAAAATGTTTTCTGATAGTGGTCATCTTAGAAGACACCAGCTCATTCACACTGGAGAGAAGCCGTTCAGCTGTGAGCAATGTGGAGAAACGTTTTCTCAGAGTGGTCATCTTAAAACTCACCAGCGCATTCACACTGGAGAGAAGCCGTACTGGTGTGAACAATGTGGGAAAATGTTTTCTGATAGTGGTCATCTTAAAAGACACCAGCGCATTCACACTGCCTCGTTGTGAACATATTTCAGAGCCAAGCTGTTTCCTCCTCCTCATGCCCTGATAGCTGTGTTGTTATATTCTGATCTTCTCTCCACATTGAAGGCTGACCAGCAGTAACTTTATCTTCTGATCAACATGTATGTTATTGTGGATCAGCTGGACTGTTTTCTGCCTTCCTCAGAACCCTTTACCATTTAGGGACCAGAATCGGTGCCTGAACCCATCCTTTTAAAAACATTTTTTTCAAATGTATATATTAGAAAAAAAATTTAAAAAAAAAGGAGCACAAAAAGACAGTCAGCAACATTTAAGAACGGCTTGTTTATTGCTATATGGTCCAAATTAAATGTAATTTTTTTTTAAATATTTCTCCAGTAAATTGCTGGACGAAGAAGGCCCAAAGGAGAAACATTAACACGTTTAAAGATGTTTTGGTTGGAAAACGTAGACATGTTAAAAACTTTTTTTATTGTGTAAAAACTTTCTTCTCTTCTCTAGAAACATACAACTTTTTTTTGGCTGACAGGAAGTATAATTTTCATTTTTGGAATACATTTTTGTCACCCTTATATATTTCTAAACTCCCAAAAGTTGGCTAAAACTCTAACCTTTGAGCATTGTGAGTTTAATAAGCGAAGATTCAATATTTGTGTAAATTGTTCCAAACAGTCCTCTCATCATTACAACATACTAGAAGTCGGACATTTTTAATTTTACGCTTTAGTTATTGTTTTGTAGTTTAACATCATGTTTTCCTACTTTTTGGAATTTCATTTGTCTCACATTTCATATTTTCTGTGACTGAATGTGGTTTTAAATCTGTTGCGGTCTGTTCAGACTGAATGTAAAGACACTAATGATGTCATACAAAATCAGAAAATAGAAAGCAAACTTGTAATGTGGAACAATTAAATACAAAAAAGAAATTAAACAAGGCCTGATTATTTGTGACTTGATATGGTGGATTTATCCTTCCTGCCGTTTCTGTGTTTAAACTCCTTGATAAGAGAACGTTTCCATCCACTAAAAGTGCTGAAAGACTCAGATTATTATTATTATAATTATTATATATAATTATTATATTATAAGTGTGTGCCAACATTATGGGATGGATCCCTACAGAGATAGACCTTTTAGATAGAGAGTAAGATCCTCTTAGTTTAACCCCGACATCACCATCACCAAACCCACCAGACTCCATGTAAATAATCACTTCTAAATCACTCTTCTAAAACAAAAAACATTTTAGTAACTATTTGACATTGATATCTTTGGTCAATATATAATGCATCCCCCCCACCCTTTGATTGTTTCCTATTGATGAGTGACAGTTCATATCCCTCATCTCCACCAACTCCTGTTGTTTATATAGGACAGCTGAAGACCTGTAAGGGAAGAGAGAGAGGGAATGACATGCAGCTAACGCCCTCTTCACCAACTGAGCTACCCGGGCGTTCCACACCCACATATTCTGGGACTGCTCCGTGACACAGACATACTGGAAAGACATTAAAGAGGAAATGGACAACATATTCCTCTGGACCGTTTATTTTTCTTACTGGAGAAAACACCTGAAAACTTGCTGTTACATACTTTGTTAATGATTGCAAGAAACATGATCACAATAATTGGATAAAGTCTAGCCGCCCTATACATGAAATCAAACAGGTCCATACAATGGAAAATATGACTGCTTTTTAAAGTTGAAAGTACCTTTGTTCATAAGAAGATGGACCCCTGTCATTTGAGCCTTGATTTAGAATAATTTAAACATACTGTGATATGCAATGGTTTATTTACCCTGCTTCCATGTAGTCAATATATATATTGAATGACGTTCAACCACAAGATGACACTTATTTCTTTATTTTCTATTTTTTAATTAAAGGTCCTATGAAATGCTGCTTTTTGATGCTTTTATATAGGCATTAGTGGTCCCCTGTCATTTGAGCCTTGATTTAGAATAATAATTAAACATACTGTGATATGCAGTGGTTTATATACCCTGCTTCTATGTAGTCAATATACACTCACCTAAAGGATTATTAGGAACACCTATTCAATTTCTCATTAATGCAATTATCTAATCAACCAATCACATGGCAGTTGCTTCAATGCATTTTGGGGTGTGGTCCTGCTCAAGACAATCTCCTGAACTCCAAACAGAATGTCAGAATGGGAAAGAAAGGTGATTTAAGCAATTTGGAGCGTGGCATGGTTGTTGGTGCCAGACGGGCCGGTCTGAGTATTTCACAATCTGCTCAGTTACTGGGATTTTCACGCACAACCATTTCAAGGGTTTACAAAGAATGGTGTGAAAAGGGAAAAACATCCAGTATGCAGCAGTCCTGTGGGCAAAAAATGCCTTGTTGATGCTAGAAGTCAGAGGAGAATGGGCCGACTGATTCAAGCTGATAGAAGAGCAACTTTGACTGAAATAACCACTCGTTACAAGGTATGCAGCAAAGCATTTGTGAAGCCACAACACGCACAACCTTGAGGCGGATGGGCTACAACATCAGAAGACCCCACCGGGTACCACTCATCTCCACTACAAATAGGAAAAAGAGGCTACAATCTGCAAGAGCTCACCAAAATTGGACAGTTGAAGACTGGAAAAATGTTGCCTGGTCTGATGAGTCTCGGTTTCTGTTGAGACATTCAGATGGTAGAGTCAGAATTTGTCGTAAACAGAATGAGAACATGGATCCATCATGCCTTGTTACCACTGTGCAGGCTGGTGGTGGTGGTGAAATGGTGTGGGGGATGTTTTCTAGGCACACTTTAGGCCCCTTATTGTCAATTGGGCATCGTTTAAATGCCGTGGCCTACCTGACCTGTTCAGGAGATTGTCTTGACCAGGACCACACCCCTAAATGCATTGAAGCAACTGCCATGTGATTGGTTGATTAGACAATTGCATGAATGAGAAATTGAACAGGTGTTCCTAATAATACTTTAGGTGAGCGTATGTTGTGCATGGCTTTGAAACCAGTAAATGCAACTGCAGTGGATGGAAATCAAACCTGGGCAAAATGATAGCACTGCTATGGTATAAATTATAGTCGAAAAGTAACACATCTGTTGCCTTCCTGCTGGACAACACAACGTTCACTGCAAATCTTGTAACACAGACTGAAAGGAAATACATTGGTGGCTTCCAGTACCTGTGAGATATCACAATATTGTTCATGAAAGCACATCTGTAATTCGTTGAACTGTGATGTATCATTGGTTTGCTACCACTCTTAAAGAATGCCTCTCGTTGTCGGCAGGATTCGAACCTACGCAGGGAGACCCCAATGGATTTCTAGTCCATCGCCTTAACCACTCGGCCACAACAACCTGAAAACCAAATATACCGGTTTGCACAAATGTTCATAAACTTTTCAATTGGTTACTAGCAGTAACCAGACATGGGCAAGTTGCAAATCGTAGTGCACTGCCTGTGTCTGTGGATCCTCGTGGAGGCAGCTTGATTGATCGATATGCTCCCTCATTTGTACCATAACAGAGATCTAATATTTCATCAAATCGGGTTGGGCAGGTAACCTTTCTGGTTACTTCTTGACAAATAAAGCAAGTAACCACACAATGAAAACTACTGCCATGGCTGGGAATCGAATCCAGGTCAACTGTTTGGAAGGCAGCTATGCTCACCACCATACCACCATCACTGGACAGCGTAGTTGGTGTCCTTAAAGGTTGGATATTTCCTTCATGTTAAATTAAGGCATTAATTTTACAGCAGAAAGCACCATTTTAAGGACACACAGTAGACCTACAATGAACGTGTAATTGCACGGCTTTGAAAATTGTCGGAACCTTCATCACAAACCTGATGGCACAGTCCTTGATCCACATGGATCCACTTGCTGTCCCTCTCTCTGTCCCATTTGTCTTCCGCTTAGTCATCCTCCTTACCCTCTTCATCTTCCTGGAGAGACAAACCTGTTGCGGTAAGCGTATCTGACTCATTTCAGTTTCCTGTGCTTGTGTTGGTAGAGTGTTGCTGCTCACCAATTACCAGTTCAATTTGTTAGTTTCGTTATTACAGCGGCTAACTGTCCGTTAAACACTTTTTCTTAAAGTATTTCTCCTAAGCACTCAGTTTTTTACATGTTCAGTGACTTGTTAAGAACACTTGGTAGCTAATGCTACCGTACTTCAGCGTCGCTGTTACCCATAAGCAACATCTGACTAAATAATATTTAGTCATGTGTTTTAATCCCACATTGAACCTTCCAACAGCAAAATATATACAAATGTGCATTTCTTGTCTGGGTAGTGGAATTTCTAAGATGCAGAGTCCCTAGAACTGTGGTTGCAGAGTGGAGGTGTAGTCTAGTCTCCATTTAGATTAGATTAGATTAGATTAGATTAGATTCAACTTTATTGTCATCACACATGTACAGGTACAATGCAACGAAATACAGTTTAGAGAGTTTAGAGAGCCTCCGAGCCGCAGCTAGTAAAAGCGCCGCCACATGCACTCTGAAAAGGATATATGCAGACAGCAGGATAATACAAGACATAACATAATGCACAAGACTACATACATGAAGGAATAATTGGTGTATGGTGTCTGTGGATGTGAGTGCGTGGGAGACACAAACTGTGTGGGTTGTTTAAATAGATTGAATAAATTAGAAAATAAAATAAAAATCTCTGACAGGCATGATTCTCCTTTTTCAAATGAACAAGGAGAGTCATGTCCTGCTTGTTTGTTCCTCATATTTTTTCCCAGCTTTTTCTGTCGCGTGAAGTTGAAGCACGATATGGAAAATTGCCAACAAGCTCTAATACAATTTTGCTTGCTCCTAATGTGGGTTAAATTAAAATTCACCTGGATTTTAAATTTCAGATTAATGTTTTAACAGTTCCTGCCTTCAGGGCTCGTCCGGGAGTTGAACCCGGGACCTCTCGCACCCGAAGCGAGAATCATACCCCTAGACCAACGAGCCACGAATCAACGAATGACATTCAGGTGGTTGAACACTAGCACATGAATGTAATTTGTCATTCTTTGGTTTTTTCTGAGATTGATACAATAAAAGGAATTATTTAAGAGTGGTAGCAAACCAATGAAAAGGGTTATAGAACATATGTGGTATGTCCTTGGACATACTATGCAAGCAGGGAGATGAGTACAGAGATTTGTGTGCTAGCAAGATGGATGTAGGTTGCCTATTGTTCATTTAGACTTACCAGCAACATTGTTATGATACATAACCTGCTTGAAAAACAGCCACAATTCTTTTTAAAGGATTGTGCATGGAATACACATGATATGACTGTGTCTGAAGTGTTCAGACACCTTTACACCTGAACAGGGACTTGAACCCTGGACCCTCAGAATAAAAGTCTGATGCTCTACCGACTGAGCTACCCAGGCTTCTAAACCTGCTACCTGTGGAAAAAACAATCTCCTGAACTACAAAATGAAGTAAGTGGTCACTGTGTCCAAACCTTTGTTATAGAAGTTATATATCATAACTTTAAAGATAATTGCAAATTGTTGACCCAATTTTCAGTTTATTTCCCATCTGGCAGGTATATTTCTGGATTCAGGTGGACATTGTGGACAGAAACATTGGTGGATCTTGATTCCCACCATAGGATTTGGCCTGTATTGCACATTGCCTTCACATCCCGTGCAATGTATTGCCATTGTCAAGCACAATGCCACCCTGGTGACTTTCTTCCATGTCTCCATGAACGCCCATATATTTGGGCTGACAGTTGAGAAACCTTCCTTTGTTAACTATGACATGGATGACTGAGAACCTACTATATCATGACATGTTTAATTCACTATTTTATAATTTTTGAGACAGGTCCTACTGAAAATCTGCTGGAGCAGTCAGGATGGCCGAGCGGTCCAAGGCGCTGTGTTCAGGTCGCACACACTCACCACTGACTAAACTGACTACCACCATCATTGAATTATCATTTCTTTTGTTGTGGTCATATTCTTGAATTTCATTCAACCTTTGAACACAGTCTTTTGTCCTGGCCTTTTCATGGGGTCATGACAAAGCATCTAGGGTCGATCTTAGCCTTTGATTGAGTAAATACGTTTCCGAAAACATTGTTTTTACTGAGCTTAAAGACCAAATTGTTACTATTTCCAAAATTCTCCCAACCATTGCAATAGTTTTCATAGCCTCGTTGGCGCAGTAGGCAGTGCGTCAGTCTCATAATCTGAAGGTCGTGAGTTCAACCCTCACACGGGGCAGCTGAAAAAACAAATAAAAACACGACTGATGCTGAAAATACAGTGATATTCAGGTGGTTTAACACTAGCACATGAATGTAATTTGTCATTCTTTGGTTATTTCTGAGATTGATACAATAAAAGGAATTATTTAAGAGTGGTAGCAAACCAATGAAAAGGGTTATAGAACATATGTGGTATGTCCTTGGACATACTATGCAAGCAGGGAGATGAGTACAGAGATTTGTGTGCTAGCAAGATGGATGTAGGTTGCCTATTGTTCATTTAGACTTACCAGCAACATTGTTGTGATACATAACCTGCTTGAAAAACAGCCACAATTCTTTTTAAAGACTTGTGCATGGAACACAGATAATATGACAGTGTCTGAAGTGTTCAGGCATGCAGCAGAATGTGCAACTTTACACCTGAACAGGGACTTGAACCCTCAGAATAAAAGTCTGATGCTCTACCAACTGAGCTACCCAGGCTTCTAAACCTGTTACCTGTGGAAAAAACAATCTCCTGAACTACAAAATGAAGTAAGTGGTCACTGTGTCCAAACCTTTGTTATAGAAGTTATATATCATAACTTTAAAGATAATTGCATGCTTATCAGGATATTTTCCTGTTACTCAGAAATTGGGGAAGCTGACTCATGCGGAAATGGAGAAGCTGGATGTGCATTGTATAGTTCTTACATGTCAATTGGATTCTGACTTTGAATTCAAATATTTGGCATCCAAGAAAACTTCGTAACTGATGATGTATTTTTGTGTTTGTATATGTTCTTATGTTGATATGGATCCCCCTGGGTCTGAAATAAAGTTTATTATTATCAGTCATTTTGCTGGTGGTTTCTTGGTCACAGCAACAAGCTTGATCATTGACATACAGTTGCACGCCACGTATCACAAAACTGTTGGGTGGGGCCTTATGTATTTACTTGAATTACATCAAGTGACCTGCATACCAATGACCGTCAGAGATGGCAAAAGTACTCACTGCCCGAACTCAAGTAGAAGTACAGATAATTGTGTTTACAATTATCTGTACTGATTTAACTTCTTTACTTCTTTCAAGTAAAAGTAACAAAGTACAGGCTTAGCAATTTACTTAAAAAGAGTAAGAAGACTCGCCCCAATGGTGGTATTAAAAACCTCCTTCACCATTCTGGCGGGGACAATGTCTAAGGGACAGTTGGTAGGTTTCATATGTTGTACAACCTCAACACAGGCTTAAATTAATAATAAATATTCATAAAAAGTCATAGTATAGTATGTCGAAATATTCCTAAAAAGTCATAGTATAGTATGTCAAAAAAATCATTAAAAGTCATATTATAATATGTCGAAAATTCATAAAAGTCATAGTATAGTATGTTGAAAATTCATAAAAGTCATAGTATAGTATGACAAAATATTCATAAATGTCATAAAAAGTCATAGTATAGTATGTCAAAAATTCATAAAAAGTTGTAGTATAACACGTCAAAATATTTATAAAAAGTCATAGTTTAGTATGACAAAAAATCATGAAAGTCATAGTATAGTATCTCAAAATGTCATAAAAGTCATAGGATAGTATGTCGACAAAAACATAAATAGTCATAAAAAGTCATAGTATAGTATGTCTAAATATTCCTAAAAAGTCGTAGTGTAGTATGTCGTAACAAGTCCAAATTTAAAGTTCTTGTTGTAAAACAAGAAGAATCTAAAGTCCTCTGGAGAATGCGGGCATTGATCCCGCTATCTCTCACATGCTAAGTAAGCGCTCTACCATTTAATTTTGCTCTACCAAGCTAATTCCCAAATTCAAAAAAAGTTATAGAATAGTATGTCAAAAATTCATAAAAAGTCATAGGATAGTATGTCAAAAAAGTCATAAAAAGTCATAATATAACAGTTTAAAATTCATAAAAGTCATAGTTAAGTATGACAAAAAATCATAAAAGTCATACTATAGTATGTCGAAAATTCATAAAAAGTCATAGTATAGTATGTCAAAAATTCATAAAAAGTCATGGTATAGTATGTCAAAAATTCATAAAAAATCATAGCATACTATGTCAAAAATAAAATAAATAAAAAAACAGTCATAGTATAGTAAGTCGAAATATTCATAAAAAGTCACAGTATAGTATTTCAAAAAATTTATAAATGTCATAGGATAGTATGTCGATAAAAACGTAAAAAGTCATAGTATAGTATGTCGAAATATTCCTAAAAAGTCCTAGTATAGTATGTCTTAACAAGTCCAAATTTATAGTTCTTGTTGTAAAACAAGAAGAATCTAAAGTCCTCTGGAGAATGCGGGCATTGATCCCGCTACCTCTCGCATGCTAAGCAAGCACTCTACCATTTGAGCTAATTCCCCTTTTCAAAAGGAGTCATAGTATGTTGAAAAAATTCATAAAAGTCATAGTGTAGTATGACTGAAAAGTCATAGTATAACATGTCGAAAAATTATAAAAAGTCATAGTATAGTATGTCACAAATGTCATAAGTCACAGGATAGTATGTTGAAAAAAATCATAAAAGTCATGGTATAGTATGTCGAAAAATGTATAAAAAGTCATAGTATAGTATGAAAAAAAAATCATGAAAGTCAGAGTTTAGTATGACAAAAAATCATAAAGTCATAGTATAACGTGTTGAAAATTCATAAAAGCATAGTTTAGTATGTCAAAAAATTTCATTAAAAGTCATAGTATAATATGTCGAAAATTCATGAAAGTCATAAAAAGTCATAACATAGTATGTCGAAAAATTAATAAAAAGTCAGACTATGGGAGTGCTTGAGAGCACTTTTATGGTGCATTGTGATTTTTCGGCATCGGGTGTGTCTAGGTGTGAGCCCAAATAGTCGTTGAACGACAAAGACAAGACAGCGATCAAGCGATAGAACCGGGGTATAGAAGTCCCGTCCATGCAACCAATGGATATGATTAAAACCTGTAAACAGCCCAACCACTTACCAATCACATCACTGGAAAGTCAGCATTACTACAGTCATGACAGGGTAGTGGCTGTGTATATGTCAAAATGGACAGTAAACCGCCAGAACATGATTTTCCTCGAGAACATTACTTTTCATGGTTCTGTCAACAACTTTTCCAGCAGTTATATCATGATTCATCTCACCATGGAAATCAGGTTGATGGTCATAAACTCTTGATGCATCACCCTTTTAAAGTGTCTACCATTGTGTCAGCAGCAAAATAGAGCTAGCAGAGGATGGTTTTTATTCCCTCAACCTCTGGGTTGTGGGCCCAGGACACTTTCGCTGAGCCTCTGCTGAAATTCACCCCAGATAGGACTTAAACGCATAATCCCTGGCTTAGGAGGCCAGTGCCTTATCCATTAGGCCACTGGGGCCAATTTCACCAGTTTAGGAGAAATACATATACAGTTCTCGAGCCATAATGAAACAGTAACCTTGACCTTTGCTCTCCAAAAACGAAATCAGTTTATCTGCAAAATGGTTATGTATGCCAAATTTAAAGTGCTTCCCTTTAAGCGTTCAGAGATATTGCATCCACAAGAATCGGATGGACAGACAGAGGACAAAGTCACCTTGGCATTGAACCTTTGACCTCCAAAATCTCATGCGATTTCGTGTGAATGTTTTTGCAAAATATAAGAAATTCCCTCCAAGGGTCCTGTGTTATCACATTCACAAGAATGGGAGTTGCATACGTATGTAGAGATGGTCAGCGACCCAAAAGCATAATACTCTAGCAACAGCTGGTGCTGAGACGTAAGAATAGACAAAAAAAGAGGTGGGGGAGAGTTAATCCATGACAGAATAGAGAACTACAGACAAAAGACGTGATGGTATTTATACAAATATGTAGTAAACCTAAATATTATCTATGTCTGATGTACCAAAAGTTGAGCCTAGACAATCCTTGTTAGTATAATGGACAGTATCACTCTGGCTCCCATTCTACTTTTGGAGACTCTAGGAACCACAAGTAACCCTGCATTCTGGGAGCGCAGTGCTCTGTGGGGTAATAAGGTACTATGAGCTCTTTAACACTCTGGGCCCTGAGGCCATTTTTACAGTTTAATTTCCATCTGGATTATTTATAAAAAAGCTTGTAAAACATCAACCCTGTTGTCTACAGTCAAGATATGAACATCATTTTTTTAGGACAACTGGGTTATTAGAATATTTGGGTTGCAGTGAGGTCACTTGCATGTTAAAATGGTTGTAGGGCCTAAAGACAACTAAATAAATAAAAAGGACATACATCTTCCAGATATGTATTAATATCACAGACAGATGAGTAAAACCTAAGCCATTTTCCTTTCTAAAACACTTCTCATATGTCTTGGGAGTCACACTGTGAAGAAATAATCATTAAACTTATACAGTTGACAAAATACATGCATTTTTTCAAAGAAAGTCAAGACGCTTTTGCTTTCATGACATTTACTTAATGCAATAATAACATAATAATGTATATTTATTGATATTACACCCACAGCAATGCTACACAAGCAAATGTGTCTAAATAGTGCACCTTTTGGCTTTCCATGGAGCCTATAGGCCTTTTTGTCCCTCGGCTTTCCATACAAGAGGGGTGCCTTTATCTCCCATATAGGGCCTGTGTTTCGGAGACATGGACAGGAGAGACAGAGAGAGAGAGGGCAGAGACGAAGAAGCGAGCTAGCGGCAGAAAGAGCCAAAACGCGATGAATTTTGGACATAAAGGGGACCAATCTAGGATATAACAGTGTGGATTTAAAGCCCAAAGAGGCTGAAGTTCCAGGCTCAATAGAAAATCCCCTGTAGAGGCTAGAAAGACCCGGAAAAGACCTCCGTAAACGCGAACTCGTCAGGATTTAAATTAACGGAGGTAAGCTAATCGCTTCTATGGTTAAAAAATGATTAAACTATGAATCAGAGGTGCTTTTTTACTCATGGGCGAGTGTCTCGGTAACGAGGGTTAAAATGGTTTTGCTTACCTCAGACTCTTGCAATAGGAGAAATCGGAGCTTCTCTCTCCAGAATAGTGTCTCATTCACCAAAGAGCAGCACCACATGTGGGCGTGGCGGGCAGCATACAGTATTTGGGGGCACTGCTCTGACTTACCCGTGTAGAACGCTGCGTCGCACATTAGTGCCCTGCTACATTAATATGTTTTTATTTGGGGTGGCCAGTGACATTTCTAGGCCTCTGTAGAACCGCCACTAAAGGCACATCTGCGATTTGGTATAATGTGATGTGTCATTGGTTTGCTACCAACGCTAAGGATGCCTTTCATTGTCGGCAAGATTTGGACCTTTGCGGGGAGACCCCAATGGTTTTCTAGTCCATCGCCTTAAACACTCGACCACAGCAAACTAAAAAGTGTGTTAAACCTGTGGCAGCCCGGCACTCCCCAAATGCCTCACTGATTTGGGCTCGCCACATCCAGGTCGAGGACAGGATGAGTGTGCTGACATGCCCCAGAGTGCATAACGGACCTGACCGGGAGGATCTCATGAGACACCATCCATGACAAGTCCCGGAGTCTGTTTGGGAGAGCCAAATTCATATTGCACCAAACAGTTGAGGCCTTGCCAAAAAACAGCCCACGCACTGGACTCACTGGTTCCCGCTCTTGCACAACTGAAATCAGAGAGCGATGATATGTTAAAAACATACACTTCTTCTTGCTTAAGGTGAAAACATTAAAAAACGTCTGAATAAAAGCTTAGGTTGGTGGCATGAAAAGACCCAGGTAGTTTAAGATCAGAGGGTAAGGTCTTCAATATTCTGAGGTATGATCCTGTGGCTGCTGACATGTGTGTAGCTGTAAATCTGCTCCCTAAAAACAATAACAGGTCCGGCACACCTTTAAGGTAAGCTTAGTAAGCAAGAGCAAGTACAAAGGCTCGGCCAAACAGCAAAGCCCACCAAAATAGTTTGATCATCGGCGTTCCCCTCCAAGGAAGTCTTTAGTAAAGGCAAAGACTTGTGTGTTATGAAGAGAAACCAGAGTGAGTACAGCCGTCTGCTCGAGAGCAGCCAAAAATCCTAGTCGACCCAGTCCAAACCATCACGGTAAGCCTCACTGGGGTCCAAACTAAAATGATAAGAGGCAACTTGGTAGACTCCTTACTGATGTTTATATCTGTACTCACAATGCCCTTTTTTTTAAACACCAGCTAATAACAAGTGTACATGTGAAAAATCATGTGTGAGTAATCAGGAAGCTCACATTCATTGTTGCAAGGTCTACCAAATGTTTAACTTTACAACCGTAAGCGGTTGGAACCTTGGTTGCCACAGGTTCCCAAACCTCCCCTCAATGTGTGTATATTAAAGAGTTTCCAGCCCCAAAATTGAACAACAGAGCAGAGTGGAGCAGCGGAGCGTGCTGGGCCCTATACCCAGAGGTCGATGGATCGAACCATTCTCTGCTATTCCCTATGCTTTGTATGTTGATGTTTAACAAAGCATCTGTTGCTGCAAGTGTCTGGTGTGAATGTCTCCACTTGCTGAAGAGTAAACTTAATGTCATGTTAAGTTTATTTAATCTATAAAAATGGAAACTACAGTGCTCATTTCCGCCGTTACACCATAAAAAACTGGAGTGTAATACAATAAAATACTACACTACAGTAAAATACAGATTGTAAAACATGTACATTTAAAGTGATGTGTGCTGTCTGATAGTCTGAGGTATGAAAGAGAGAGCATACCGCTTAGTTTGTGTCACAGGAGGTCTTAGTCTACCACTACGTTCTATAACCCTACCAGTCAGATTACCACAGGAGGTAATATCTTAAGCAGCTCTTTAAAGACTACCATAAATACCTGCTGGAGATTTGCAGGTCCTCATACATGTAAAAACTGCGCTCTATCACTGAGCTACATCCCTTTTTTCTGAGATAGACTTAGACTTATCTTTATAATCCTTTGGGATGACTCCCGCAAGGATATTGAAATATCACTGAATAAAAGAAGAAACCTGGGTAAAACATGTAATGTTAATGTTGTATATGGCTCAAAACCTGTAAATGCAACTGCAGTGGCTGGAAATCTAACCTGGGCAAAATGCTTGCACTGCTACGGTATAAATCATGGTCAAAAGTAACAACCTGTTGCTGTTCCTGCTGGACAATACAACGTTTACTGCAAATCTTGTAACACAGACTGAAAATAATGCTAAGAAATACATTGGTGGAGACTGGTGGCTTTCCAGTACCTATGAGAACACAATATTGTCAATGACCGAAAATGGTTAGGAGTCATGAGTCATTTTGAGTCATTAGTTTGCTACCCCTAAAGAATGCCTTTCGTTGTCTCAATGTCGAAATCTCTGAAGTAACCATAGCATCACAACTTCCATTCATGTGCTGTGGTCCCCACCTGTCACTGTATTTTCAGCATCAGTTGGTTGTTTTTGTTTTTAAAAACACCTGCCCGTGTGAGGGTGAACTCACGACCTTCAGATTATGAGACTGACACGCTGCCCAACTGCGCCAACGCGCTATAAATCAGCTGAAATGATTGGAAAATTTTGGAAAAGCTTACAATTTGGTCTTCAATCTTAAAAAAAAAATGTACGTGGAAACCTATGTACTCACACAAACTAAGATGACCCTAGATGCTTTGTCATGACCCCATGAAAGGCCAGGACAAAAGACCGTGT
>NW_022603002.1:0-46662 GCF_008692095.1 Etheostoma spectabile
ACACCTAACCCTAACCCTAACCCCTAACCTAACCCTAATTAGGGTCAACCCTAACCTCTTCCACATTTTAACGGAAGTCGTAGAGACACGGGACTGATACTGGCATGTTCGTCTGGGCCTCCTGGGCCCCAAAATGGCCTCCGTTCACTTTCTGGAATTTCACTTAATTGACTTTTTAAAATTCCTTGAATGACATAGAGCTTTCATTCTTGCACAGCTGAATTGTTAATAATTTTGCGCACATTTTGATACTAATTTCATAAGGATTACTCACCTGCAATATTTGACCATCCACCAGAGGGCGCTTGACGTAATAGATGAGAAATGGAAGTATTCCTATTCACATATTTTATTAATTTTACACTTTAATGGCCTCTCACGTGCCCATATCTATCCGATGTCAATGATTTCACTACAATGTGATATAACTTTTAAATGCTTTCCATTGGTTGCCCGCCCACATTGCTGATTGCTGATGATTGCAACAAAAATGGAAAGCACTCTCCATTCCATGTTGTTATGGTTAGGGTTGTATGCAGATCTCTAGGCTTCCATTTTTCATTAGAAATCAGCCCGATTCCTCACACACCCTTTGAAATAAGAGCCTTTGAAATAAGAGCCTTTTGAAATAATTCCAGATTTTCATCTATGAGGAATACAATAGATGAGAGTTTTGGAAGCACCTCATGGCTTCATATTCCTCAGTACATGTACCTAAGTCTTACAGTGACCCGTGTTGTATACATCAATCTCTACGCTTCCATTTCACATTAGATCGCCCGATTCCTCACACACCCTTTGAGATATGAGCCTTTGAAATAATTCCAGATTTTTCATCTATGCCAATACAATAGATGAGAATGGAAGCAATCTAAATCTTCATAACTCCTCAGTACATGTACCTGGGTCTTACTTTGAAATCTGCTGTATGCATCAATCTCTACGCTTCCATTTCACATAGAATCAGCCAATTCTTACAAACCCTTTGAAATAAGAACCATTGAAATAATTCCAGATTTCCATCTATGAGCCAATACAATAGATGAGAATTTGAAAGCACTCTCAATGGCTTCATAACTCCTCAGTACATGTACCTATAGTCATACAGTGACCTGTGTTGTATGCATAAATGTCTAGGCTTTCGTTTATCATTAGAATTAGCCAGATTTCTCAAACGGCCTTTGAAATTAGCCTTTGAAAAGATTCCAGATTTTAATCTATGAGTATACAATAGATGAAAATGGAAGCAATCTAAATCTTCATATCTCCTCAGTACATGTACCTATAGTCTCCAGTGACCTGTGTGTACCATCAATCTCTACGCTTCCATTTCACATTAGAATCTCGCCGATTCCTCTTTACACACCCTTTCAGATAGAGCCTTGAAATTTTATCCAGATTTCCCCTATGAGCAATACAATAGATGAGAATTTGGAAGCACTCTCATGGCTTCATATCTCCTCAGTACATGTACCTATGGTCTTACAGTGACCTGTGTTGTACGCATCAATCTCTAGGCTTCCATTTCACATTAGAATCAGCCCAATGCCTCACACACCCTTTGAAATAAGAGCCTTTGAAATAATTCCAGATTTTCATCTATGAGCAATACAATAGATGAGAATATGGAAGCATCTAAATCTTTAAACTCCTCAGTACATGTACTGGAGTCTTACTTTGAAATCTGCTGTATGCATCAATCTCTAGGCTTCCATTTCACATTAGAATCAGCCCAATTCTTACACACCTTTGACATAAGAGCCTTTGAAATAATTCCGATTTTCATCTATGATCAATACATAGATGAGAATTTGGAAGCACTCTCATGGCTTCATAATTCCTCGTACATGTACCTGGAGTCTTACTTTGAAATCTGCTGTATGCATCAATCTCTAGGCTTCCATTTCACATTAGAATCAGCCCATCCTTACACACCCTTTGAATAAGAGCCTTTGAAATAATTCAGATTTTCATCTATGAGCAACACAATAGATGAGATTTGGAAGCCCTCATGGCTTCATAACTCCTCAGTACATGTACCTATAGTCTTAAAGTGACCTGTGTTGTATGCATAAATGTCTAGGCTTTCGTTTATCATTAGAATTAGCCAGATTCCTCAAACGGCCTTTGAAATATGAGCCTTTGAAAAGATTCCAGATTTTCATCTATGATAATACAATAGATGAGAATATGGAAGCAATCTAAATCTTCATAACTCCTCATTACATGTACCTATAGTCTTCCAGTGACCCGTGTTTTATGCATCAATCTCTACGGTTCCATTTCACATAGAATCAGCCCGATTCCTCACACATTACCCTTTGAGATATAGCCTTTGTTGAAAAGATTCCGAGTTTCATCTATGAGTAAAAATAGGTGAGAATTTGGAAGCACGCTCATGGCTTCATAACTCCTCAGTACATGTACCTATAGTCTTACAGTGACCTGTGTTGTGTGCATCAATCTCTAGGCTTCCATCCCTTTAGAATCAGCCTGGTTCCTCAAACTGCCTTTGAAATAAGAGCCTTGAATAATTCCAGATTTTCATCTATGAGCCCTACAATAGATGAGAATATGGAAGCAATCTAAATCTTTATAACTCCAAAGTACATGTACCTATAGTCTTACAGTGACCTGTGTTGTATGCATCAATCTCTAGCTTCCATTTTTCATTAGAATCAGCCCGATTCCTCCCACAACCTTTGAAATAAGAGCCTTTGAAATAATTCCAGATTTTCATCTATGAGGAATACAATAGAGAGAATATGGAGCAATCTAAATCTTCATAACTCCTCAGTACATGTACCTATAGTCTTCCAGTGTTGTATGCATCAATCTCTAGGCTTCCATTTTCATTAGAATCAGCCCGATTCCTCACACACCCTGTGAAATAAGAGCCTTTGAAATAATTCCAGATTTTCATCTATGAGCCCTACGAATAGATGAGAATATGGAAGCAATCTAATCTTTATAACTCCAAAGTACATGTACCTATAGTCTTACAGTGCCCTGTGTTGTATGCATCAATCTCTATGCTTCATTTTCATTAGAATCACCCCGATTCCTCCCAACCTTTGAAATAAGAGCCTTTGAACATAATTCCAAGATTTCATCTATGAGCCCTACAATAGATGAGAATATGGAAGCATCTAAATCTTCATAACTCCTCAGTACATGTACCTAATCTTCCAGTGTTGTAGCATCATCTCTAGGCTTCCATTTTCATTAGAATCAGCCCGATCCCACACCACCCTGTGAAATAAGAGCCTTTGAAATATTCCGATTTTCATCTATGAGCCCTACAATGATGAGAATATGGAAGCAATCTAAATCTTCATAACTCCTCAGTACATGTACCTATAGTCTTCCAGTGACCTGTGTTTGTATGCATCAATCTCTAGGCTTTTGTTTTATCATTAGAATCAGCCTGATTCCTCACACGGCCTTTTGAAATAAGAGCCTTTGAAATAATTCCAGATTTTCATCTATGAGCCATACAATAGATGAGAATTTGGAAGCACTCCCCAGGCTTCATAACTCCTCAGTACATGCACCTAGAGTCTTACAGTGACCTGTGTTGTATGCATCAATCTCTAGGCTTTTGTTCATCGTTGTATTGCCAGATTTGCTTAACGCCTTTGAAAGATGAGCCTTTGAAAAAATTCCAGATTTTCATCTATGAGCCTACAATAATGAGAATTTGGAAGCACTCTCAAGGCTTCATAACTCCTCAGTACATACCCCTAGAGTCTTACAGTACCCTGTGTTGTATGCATCAATTTCTAGGCTTTCGTTCATCGTAGTATTGGCCAGATTTCTTAAACGGCCTTTGAAATATAAGCCTTTGAAAAAATTCCAGATTTTCATCTATGAGCCATACAATAGATGAGAATTTGGAAGCACTCTCAAGGCTTCATAACTCCTCAGACATGCACCTAAGTCTTACAGTGACCTGTGTTGTATGCATCAATCTCTAGGCTTCCTTCCCATTAGAATCCGCCCGATTCCTCACACACCCTTTGAAATAAGAGCCTTTGAAATAATTCAGATTTTCATCTAGAGCAATACAATGATGAGAATTTGGAAGCACTCTCATGGCTTCATAACTCCTCAGTACATGTACCTATAGTCTTCCAGTGACCCGTGTTGTATGCATCAATCTCTACGCTTCCATTTCACATTAGAATCAGCCCGATTCCTCACACACCATTTGAAATAAGAGCCTTTGAAATAATTCCAGATTTTCATCTATGAGCAATACAATAGATGAGAATTTGGAAGCCCTCTCATGGCTTCATACTCCTCAGTACATGTACTATAGTCTTCCAGTGACCGTGTTGTATGCATCAATCTCTAAACGCTTCCATTTCACATTAGAATCAGCCCAATTCCTCACCAACCCTTTGAGATATGAGCCTTGAAAAGATTCCAGATTTTCATCTATGAGTATACATAGGTGAGAATTTGGAAGCAACTTTTCAGGATTCATCAGAGTCTGCCCGACAACATATAAATGCCATAATTGGTTCAAAGTCATAGCCCGCCCGTCCCTATGATGCGGCCATGGCCCTTTCACAGAAAATTAACTCTGTGGCCTAGTGTCTTGTCTAAGGTGTCATTGAACTCAGCAGAGTTTACCTTCTTTATTGGTGATGGTTTGGCTACATTCACTACATTGAATTTCTTTCATGTATATGCCAAACAATCAGCAGGACACCGCAGGGAATCGAACCCCATCCCAGTAAACCAGGAGTACCATTACGGTGCCTTTTTCTTTTTTGACAATACATGGAAGGTAACTAAACCTGCATTAGCTTTAGCAAGTACCACTGTTTGACTATTTACTAGTTAGGGCCATGTCCTAGCTCGTTGCATTCCTGTGTTATCGCCGTTTATGTATGAAAGGTCAATAGGTCAACTTCCAGATTCTCATCTAGTCAATAATCAAGTCTTTTTGGCTCGTATTCCGGTGTTTTACAAGCCAGAGACTTGAAACTTGGTTTGAATGCAACTGGTATCCCCCCGTATGACTTCTCCTTTTTTTTGACCCTGTGGCCCCCAAAGGAAGGCCCCAAAAGGATGAAAAAGTCACTTTTTCAGATAGATGAAAATCTGGAATTCATAGATTGTATTTGGAATGACTTTAGGACCTCTTTATTTTTTAACCCTTTGACTTAGAGAGACCTGCAAGCCACCGATGCGATCGCTGACTGAGCACTACGAGACAATCCGAGCTATCCCGATAACACTTATTGCGTTGCGGAGTTTGCCCCAGAAGGCGTCCACCTGCAGGGGGAGACATATGTGATAGACCTTTTTGAATGCTTTCCCATTGGTGCCTGTCCCACATCGCTGAGTGCTTCGGTCGGTGACTTACAACCCTTAAAAGGGTAAAAAATTTCACCCTTTAACGCCACCTAGCTCTTCACTGCAACGTAGTAGAGCTTTTTTCCAAGACGGACTCCGGCTCGTGAGACCTTTCCGACGATGTCTGGGTCAAGAACGTACGACCTAAAATGACTGAGATAGCATCTTTGAGACCTTTCCTGGAATAATCCCCTAACAGGCGTCAAGTTTTCATGGGCCTATGTTTTGTGTGTCAGACCAGAGCCGGACCCTTAAAAAAGTGACTATGGACCTGGTTTTTGACATATGTTATAAGCTCCCCGAGGGCTGTCGGGAACAATTGGGCCCTTGTCCCTAGCCCTTGCATTCCTGTGTTTTGCCCTTTATATTTAGGGTCAAAAGGTCACAAATTCCAAATTTTGGCCTAGTCCTAAATAGAGTCTTTTTGGCTGGTATTCGCCGTTTGGACAAGCTAGAGACTTGAAACTTGCGGTGAATTAATTTGGTATCCCCCGTATGACTTGTCTATTTTTTTGACCCTGTGGCCCCAAAGGAAGGGCCCCAAAAGGACTGAAAAAGTCATTTTTGAGCCTGCTCTAGATAGTCCAAATCTGGAATTCAATAGATTGTATTTTGGAATGACTTTAGGACCCCATTATTTTCAACCTTTGACTTACAGAGACCTGCTCCAATGCAATCTGCTCAGTTTGTCGGGCCCTTTCCGATGATGCCTGGTTTGTCGCTTTATGAAGCACCTTTCAAAGTTGCTAATTCGCCCCTCCCCCACCCTGTCTCTCCCTCTCATGAGCAGCCCATGGACCTGGTTCTGACATATGTTATAAAGCTCCCTGAGGGCTGTCGGGAACACTTGGCCCCTTGTCCCTAGCCCCTTGCATTCCTGTGTTATCGGCCTTTATATTTTAAGGGTCAAAAGGTCACAAATTCCAAATTTGTGCCTAGTCCTAAATAGAGACTTTTTGGCTGGCCCAGTCCAGAATCTGGAATTCAATAGATTGTATTCTGGAATAACTTTAGGACCCCATTATTTTTTACCCTTTGACTTAGAGAGACCCGCATGCCACCGATGCGATCGGCTGACTGAGCACTACAGACAATCCCGAGGCTATCCCGATAACACCTTGCGTTGCGGAGTTTGCCCCAGAAGACGTCCACCTGCAGGGGGAGACATATGTGATAGACCTTTTTGAATGCTTTTCCATTGGTGCCTGTCCCACATCGCTGATGCTTCGGTCGGTAAATTATAACCCTTAAAGGGTAAAAAATCTCACCCCTTAACGCCACCTAGCTCTTCATGGCAACATAGTAGAGCTTTGTTTCCAAGACGGCTGACCTGGCTCTGGGAGACCTTTCCGGCGATGTCTGGGTCAGAACGTACGACCTAAATGACTGAGATAGCATCTTTGACCTTTCCTGGAATATCCCCTAACGGCGTCAAGTTTTCATGGGCCTATGTTTTGTGGTCAGACCAGAGCCGGACCCTTAAAAAAAGTGACTATGGACCTGGTTCTGACATATGTTATAAAGCTCCCCGAGGGCTGTCGGAACATTGGGCCCTTGTCCCTAGCCCCTTGCATTCCTGTGTTATTGCCCTTTATATTTTAGGGTCAAAAGTCACAAATTCCAAATTTGGCCCTAGTCTAATAGAGTCTTTTTGGCTGGTATTCGGCCGTTTGACAAGCTACAGACTTGAAACTTGCGGTGAATCAACCTGGTATCCCCCGTATGACTTGTCTATTTTTCTGACCCTGTGGCCCCAAAGAAAGGCCCCAAAGGACTGAAAAAGTCATTTTGAGGCCTGCTGTAGATAGTCCAGAATCTGGAATTCAATAGATTGTATTCTGGAATGACTTTAGGACCCCATTATTTTTCAACCCTTTGACTTACAGAGACCTGCTCCAATGCAATCTGCTCAGGTTGTTGGGCCCTTTCCGATGATGCCTCGTTTGTCACTTTATGACGCACCCTTCAAAGTTGCTAATTTGCCCTTCCCCCACCCTGTTCTCTCCCTCTCATGAGCAGCCCATGACCTGGTTCTGACATATGTTTTAAGCTCCTTGAGGGCTGTGGGAACACTTGCCCCTTGTCCCTAGCCCCTTGCATTCTGTGTTATTGCCCTTTATATTTTAAAGGTCAAAAGGTCACAAATTCCAAATTTGGCCTAGTCCTAAATAGAGTCTTTTTGGCTGGTATTCGGCGTGTTTGACAAGCTAGAGACTTAAACTTGCGGTGAATCAACCTGTATCCCCCTTATGACTTGTCTATTTTTTGATCCCTGTGGCCCCAAAGGAAGGGCCCCAAAAAGGACTGAAAAAGTCATTTTTGAGGCCTGCGCGAGATAGTCCAGAATCTGGATTCACTAGATTGTTTTGGATGACTTAGGACCCCTTATTTTTCAACCCTTTGACTTAGAGAGACCCCATGCCCCAATAAGATCGGCTGACTGAGCACTACAAGACAATCCCGAGGCTATCCCGATAACACCTTGCGTTGCGGAGTTTGCCCAGAAGGCATCCACCTGCAGGGGGAGACATATGTGATAGACCTTTTTGAATGCTTTCCTTGGTGCCTGTCCCACATCGCTGAGTGCTTCGGTCGGTGACTTATCCCCTTAAAGGGTAAAAAATCTCACCCTTTACGCCACCTAGCTCTCACTGCAACGTAGTAGAGCTTTGTTTCCAAGACGGCTGACTCCGGCTCTGGGAGACCTTTCCGGCGATGTCTGGGTCAAGAACGTTACGACCTAAAATGACTGAGATGGCATCTTTGACCTTTCCTGGAATAATCCCCTAACAGGCGTCAAGTTTTCATGGCCTATTTTTTGTGGTCAGACCAGAGCCGGACCCTTAAAAAAGTGACTATGGACCTGGTTCTGACATATGTTATAAAGCTCCCCGAGGCTGTCGGGAACAATTGGGCCCTTGTCCTAGCCCCTTGCATTCCTGTGTTATTGCCCTTTATATTTTAGGGTCAAAAGGTCACAAATTCCAAATTTAGGCCTAGTCCTAAATAGAGTCTTTTTGGCTGGTATTCGGCTGTTTGACAAGCTAGAGACTTTGAAACTTGCGGTGAATCAACCTGGTATCCCCCATATGACTTGTCTATTTTCTGACCCTGTGGCCCCAAAGGAAGGGCCCCAAAAGGACTGAAAAAGTAATTTATGAGGCCTGCTGAAGACAGTCCAGAATCTGGAATTCAATAGATTGCATTTTGGAATGACTTTAGGACCCCATTATTTTTTAACCCTTTGACTTAGAGAGACCTGCTCCAAAGCAATTTGCTCAGGTTGTCGGGCCCTTTCCGGCGATGCCTCGACTGTCGCTCTACGACGCACCCTCAAAAGTTGCTAATTTGCCCTCCCCCACCCCCTGTTCTCTCCCTCTCATCAGCATCTTCTTCGCCTTTTTCAGCTCTGCAGTCAATTTTAATGAATTTTCAAAAGTGGCTAGCCATCTCTGCATCACATATGTTGTTAGGCTAAAGGATTGGTGCACATGACCAGATTTGGATGGACCTACCCTAACCCAAGCCTAACTATGACGTCATCAATCACTTCCACATTATCATTCCTGATTCCAAATTCTGTCCTATTCCCATTGCAACTTCTCTTGACTTTAGCACACATTTCTCAGCAACGATGCGACGTAGCCAGCTCATTCAAGACAGCTATGTTCAGGAAGTGGAGAGCTACGAGAAGTTGTGTGTTTGCCGTGCTCGAGCAAACTTTGGTCCCATAGATGGCAGTAGCTGTACGGCGCTGACATATGATTGACAGCGTCTCGAGGCGATTCTGAAAAACGTCTCTCTTTTTGATGTGCGACTGAGGGAAAAAAATCATCCCCTAACCCCCCCCACCCTGCTCTGTACCTCCCATGACTTAGACCTCTTCTGGCTGAATGCCGGGGTCGCACTGGTATTCCTGTCAATTTGACACTTACAACACAAAAGGAAGTTATAAAACACTTAATTTAAATATCTGCTGAATATTTGAGTTTTTTAACATGATAATACATTTAAAACCTGGATTTAGGGTACTTTTATTTAAAATATGGAATCTGTGGACACATAGGACCTCTTCTGGCTGAACGCCGGGTCGTCACTGGTAATTCCTGTCAATTTTGCACTTACAACGATAGGAAGTTATAAAACACTTAATTCAAACATCTGTTGAATATTTGAGTTTTTAGCATGAAATACATTAAAATCTGAATTAGAGTACTTTAATTTAAAATATGGAATCTGTGTAAAATACTGTCCCCGGTGGTCATTTATGGAATTGTAGACAAGAATCTGGAATTTTATGTTTTGCTACCATCTAGGGCGACTTGAGAATTGCATCCAGAATTCCAACTTTTGATTTTCAAAATCTGGAATGTGGAATCTGGAATTTCCGATTCTTGTTTAGTAGATTGAAATCTGGGTTGGAATGTTGGAATTCAGCTTTTTCAATTCATTGTCTATACGAAAACCCTAACCCTAACCCTAACCCTAACCCTAACCCTAACCCCCTAACCAACCCTTACCCCTCCCTAACCCTAACCCTAACCCTAACCCCTAACCCTTTTTATTATCAATTTCTTAAACCTAAATTTACAAACGTAAGGATAACTCTTAAATCAATGTGAACCGACCCTGATCCAAGAATCTGGTCTCAAACCTAGTCTTAACCCTTAAACTTAAACCGTATCTTTAATCCTTCCTTCAATACACACAATTTGACTTATTATATTTTATTTAAAAATGTGAACAATGGTTTTCCGACTCCCCCTCCCTTGGGGGAAGGAGACCAGTATAGTGGTTCGATTATACTGTGTAAACCTTTTTTTCACCCTATCCCTTTTTATTTTTTACACCCTTTAGGGAATAATATAGTCACCTTAATAAATTTACTACACAATTAGATATACTTACCTTTAATACTACCTTATAGAAAACTCAACTTGACTTTAAAAAGTACTCATTATTATTCGACCAACTAACAGTACAGGAAGGACAAAGTCCTTAAAACAAAAAAGGAACTTTACCTGATAACGATATAAATACCTGAAGTACGAAGACCAGACAAACGGTCTTATCAACAGGAACAATTTCGAATACGTCAGAGGCCAGATCAAAACGGTCCAAATAAAAGGAAACGATCTACTGTTACCGAAGGCCAGACATACGGTCCCAAAGTTAAAAGGAATGATTTACTACAACCCCGAGACCAGACAACGGTCCAAATCAGATGAATAAAGGCTTTATGACAGAGGCGGTCTATTCTTTTCATAAAGTACATAATAAAGTACACGGTTAGGATGATAATAATTGGAGACGCTGTCAGCTTGGCTGCGGCGAAGGATATATATGTGTTTTTATATATATGTCTCTGCTTTTTCAATTATTTTAAATCATCTTAAAACGAACAATTTATTAAGACACTATGCCTAAACTCAAATATTGAGAGACAGATTGTTATGAAGATAATATTACCCTAAACCTAAAACTTAACCGTTAGTCTAGTATCAACCCCTGACCCTAAACCTGACCATTAATCTAATATCCCTAACCCTAAACCTAACCGTTAGTCTACTACCCCTAACCTTAACCCTAAACTTGACCGTTAGTCTAGTAACCCTAACCCTAAACTTAACCATTAGTTTAGTACACCTAACCCTAACCCTAACCCTAAACTTAACCATTAGTTTGGTACACCTAACCCTAACCCTAACCCTAAACTTAACCGTTAGTCTAGTACGCCTAACCCTAACCCTGTCCCTAAACTTAACCATTAGTTTAGTACACCTAACCCTAACCCTAACCCTAAACTTAACCGTTAGTCTAGTACGCCTAACCCTAACCCTGTCCCTAAACTTAACCATTAGTCTAATATGCCTAACCTTAACCCTATCCCTAAACTTAACCGTTAATTTAGTACACCTAACCCTGTCCCTAAACTTAAACCATTAGTATACCTAACCCCACCCTAACCGCTAACCCTAACCATAACCAAATACTTATATTTCTAAACCGCAGAAACCCAACCTACTGGTTTAACGTAGACTAGACTATCTTATGCAACCCTGAGACCAGACAACCGGTCCAAATTGAACAAAATGATTTACTGTGACTCAGAGGCCAGACAAACGGTCCGAATTAAGAGAAATGACCCGAGGCCAGACATACGGTCCAAATCAGATGAATAAGGACCCTCTGATGGAAACAGACAACCCGAATTATAGTTAAAAGTAAAAAACATTATGGAAAGGATGAATACCTGGCGACGTTGTCAGCTCGGCTGCGACGAAGAGTTCAACTCTGTTTCTCCGGTTTATTCAGTCTGCTCTATAATACATACAAAAAATAAGACGAAACTATGCCTAAACTCATATCTGAGAGGCAAACTTGGTATGACAGTGGACATTGTAGGACCTGTAAGTCTATACTGACGTGCGCCGGCCCGTGCATTCACCTTTGGTCCCCTATCGAACTGCCCAGTCGACGGACGACGCAGGGGGGATCATCGTAATAACTAACCCTAACCCTAACCCTAACCCTAACCCTAACCCTAACCCTAACCCCCCTAACCCTAACCCTAACCCTAACCCTAACCCTAACCCTAACCCTAACCCTAACCCCCTGACCCTAACCCCCTGACCCTAACCCCCCTGACCCTAACCCCTGACCCTAACCCCCCTGACCCTAACCCCTGACCCTAACCCCCGACCCTAACCCCCGACCCTAACCCCCCTGACCCTAACCCCTGACCCTAACCCTCCGACCCTAACCCCTGACCCTAACCCCTGACCCTAACCCCTGACCCTAACCCCTGACCCTAACCCCTAACCCTAACCCTAACCCCCTGACCCTAACCCTAACCCTAACCCCTGACCCTAACCCTCCGACCCTAACCCCTGACCCTAACCCCTGACCCTAACCCCTAACCCTAACCCCCTGACCCTAACCCCTGACCCTAACCCCTGACCCTAACCCCTGACCCTAACCCCTGACCCTAACCCTGACCCTAACCCTCTCCTCCTGCTCCTCCTCCTCCTCCTAACAACAGGTGAAACACATCAGGGAGAAAACACAGAGCAGAGAGTAGAACGAGACGTTTGAAACTGTCGTCTGAGCTCCAGTTAGCCTAAAAATCCAGAGGAATGTCAGACCCACATTTAAGCTATGATTAGTTCTAAAGATGCAGAAATACACCTATGCCCATTGATCCATTAGATAACACCCTTACCCTGTCTGTGGGACAGCTTGTAGAGTACGTCCAGCTCCAGAGGGGCACCGGCAGCACATGGTCCTGGAAGAGCTTTTGCAGAGCAGACAGGTCCACTTTAAAAGAAAAGAAGAAAAAAAAAAAAAAAAAAAAACCTCTGTCGGGTCAAAGTCATAGGGGCAAAGCGTCAAGTCCCGGACATGCACCAGGTAAGAGAGCGCCCTGCTGGTAAGGGAAGCCTTGGAGTCTGGGTGGCTCAAGCCGCAAGTGACCAGCACTGCACTGCCCTGATGTTTGAAAGGATGGTTGCAATGGATGGGCGTACATCTGTAGGAAGGTTGTCCTGCCCGTCTTCGACAGCACGCTCGCAATGGCCTGGCCCACGTCCATACTCTCGGTGGGACGCAGGGTTGGTGGTGGGTTGCTTCTGGACAGTGGGGCGGGTCATGTCCTTCTCTGGCAGGTGGTTGAAGGGTCGGAAAAAACTCTCAGTTACCTCATTTAGCAGTTCGGCCGCAAGTGTGCCATACAAGCTTGGATTTTTCAGGCTGAAGTCCGGCTCTGTCAGGCTGCTGGGGACGGCGTAGAGCGTCAGGACGTAGCCGCCTTCAACGTTTGATATTTTGTGGCCCAGGCAATTTCTAAGTGCCGCCACGCCTTCTGGGCTGCAGCGTGGCAACCACACGGGACAGGTTCAAATAGATCTCTGCAACCATGCCCCTCGTGTGACGCAACTGGATCATGACGCCGTCGACATCAAACGTATACCGGACGCAGTGGGGATTGGCGAGGCTGGTGCAGGGTGCGGTCCAGTGAAAGTCGGCATGAAGGAATTGGCCAAAGTCTCTGTGATTGCCGACCTCCCTCAGGAGAGCTTTGGTGTTGTCTGAGGCCACGGGGGTGAAGTCTGCGTCCGGTGCGGGGCAGAGAATTGGCGAGGCGCCGGGCCGACATCGTCTCAATCTGCCACCTTTCTCCCCAAGAAGAAAAGAAGAACGTTAAATTCATCGACAAATAGGAGAGAATTTAATGATGTAGTCCAAACGCATTTATTTAAAAGTACTTTACCAGTTTATTACAATTGCAGGAGGCCCACCTTCATATTTATTTCAATGCAAAGAGACCCGGGTTGCAGGTGTGGAACTCTTTAATGCTAGAAAGTGTCATTTTGCGCTCCAATCAGCTTCAAACTTAACCAGATGACTAACGCTAAATCAGGCGAGTACCACCCATGTGTAGAGTGAAGAAACGGATGACGGACTCCACCCCATAGTTGGAAAAGATCAAGGTTTTTTTCAACCATTTAACAAGGAAATGAAAAGGTGCGAATGAACTGAAAATGACTCACTTTTGGTTCTCTGGGTCTGTCTGAAGGAGCCCCTCTTCCTCCTCTCTCCTCCTCCTCCTCCTCCTCCTCCTCCTCCTGTTCCCCTAGTACGGCGTCGGCGTCTTTTTCCCCTCCTCCTGCTCCTCCTCCTCCTCCTAACAACAGGTGAACACATCAGGGAGAAAACACAGAGCAGAGAGTAGAACGAGACGTTTGAAACTGTCGCCTGAGCTCCAGTTAGCCTAAAAATCCAGAGGAATTTCAGACCCACATTTAAGCCAAGATTAGTTCTGATGATGCAGAAATACACCGATGCCCATGGATCAATTGGATAACACCCTTACCGTCTGTGGGACAGCTTGTAGAGTACGTCCAGCTCAGTTCTGGGCCCAGTCTGGGCCTGTGCTTGGAGCCTCCTCGCCCTCCATCCTCTCCTGACCTGCTCTCTGCACATGGAAACAAAAGCACAACAGAACGTTGTTGTTGTTGTTGTTGTTTTTGATCTATGGATTGACTGGCTCACATCAAATTAGGCCAAGTTAAATTGATACATCTCAGTACATCATTTAATTCAGATGACGTACAGACCAAGCAGGTGCTTCTCATCTTGCGTTAGTGTGTTAAATGACATGCAAACGACCCACACACGACTTCTTAAACAATTGACTACTTCAATTTCGAGCCATGTGTTGACCGCCACCCTAACAGACCAAAACGTCATGAAAACGCACAGGGACTTGCAAAAGCACTCGATTTCTGAATGACTGAAATAACGTCGACACAAAACTATAATTCAGTACCTGCGGGTTAAAAGAAAGAAGGGATTTGGGTTGTTCCTCACCTCGAAGATCGAGATCTCCTCTGTGAAACGCAGCTGCTGCTGCCTCATGTGGCTCTCCTCCCTCTGACTTCCTGTGGCTCACACTGATTGCACCTCTTGGGCCAGCTGCGTGACCACTCCCACGTGCAGCCAGGATAAAGGTGCTGCAGGGGGCAAAGAAAGAATGTTGAGGGCTGGCACCCTTAAAAACATGAATTAAAAATAGAAAATAAAAATTGTATTTCTTTGAAATTGTAACAATAAATGAAGTGCATTGAGACAACTCTGACTGCTTTACCAGTTCATTAAAATTGCATTATTCAGGAGGCCCACCTTCATATTTATTTATATTCATTGCCAGGCTGGCTTCGCAATGACAGATGTGCTAGGAGACGTTGCCAGGCAGTTTCCTAAACCCAACCGGGCTATAACAGCAATGCCCCCGGGAGCATTTAATCAGTACTTCCACTTTTACCAGAGTATTCTTTAACACAAGTATCTGTACTTCTACTTAAGTACGGAAAGGGTTAGGGTTACAAGTACAGATACTTGTGTTAAAGAATACTCTGGTAAAAGTGGAAGTACTGATTAAACTTCTTTACTCAAGTAAAAGTAACAAAGTACAGGCTTGGAAATTTACTTAAAGTATAAAAGTAAAAGTAGCCTTGCGAAAGCTACCTGGAGCACAAAAATGTTACTAGAGAGACACTGAGGAACTTCAGTGGACATGGAGGACACGTCTTTATATGGCAAAGGCTACATTTTAAATGGATTTCTGCCAACAGGCCTAAAACATAACATATATGATTATTATGACAGAAACTGGGACTCCAGGTTAATAAGATTCTGACTCATTAGTAAGATATGAATTCAGTGCGTCTCTCTCTCTGTGTGTGTGCGTGTCTGTAGTCAGAACATAGCCTCAGACCGATACCTTCTAACACACGCTTTTAGCTGGTCTACAACACAGACCACAGCGATGCAACGTACATGGATTCATTGTAGGCTACTCGCGTTTCCAGGTGCTCGCAGCCAGCCACTCTGCCCACACGAGCACACCTTGCCACGGCTAGAGCACGCAACAACTGCCACCACAAAGTCGTTTCTGCAAACACACTTGACTCACCCCTCTCTGTCTTCTTTTGCCTTTGACTGTCACTCCTTTCCAACAACGCACTGGGCGGATATATTCCTCCGTTAGCTACAACTCCACCGGCGCCGCTGACGGAAGATAAACAACTGTGTCAACTTCCTGTCATGAAATTGACATGTGACTTCCTTTGGATATCAAATTAAAAGCATCAAAACGGAAGTTGCTGTCTCTTTTGTTGTAATGTCTTGGAAAACAGATCCACTTTTTTAAATTGTCTTCTTTTAAAATAACTTGTTGTGTGTGTGTGTGTGTGTGTGTGTGTGTGTGTGTGTGTGTGTGGTGTGTGTGTGTGTGTGTGTGTTGTGTGTGTGGGTGGGTGGGTGTGTGTGTGTGTGTGTGGTGTGTGTGTCTCTCACTCACTCACACACACTCCCTCCCTAGGCCCAGTAACTGGCTCTGGGTCTGACCTTTGACCTCCATGGCTACAGGCCTCCACTCTAAGCCCAATAACCAGGACTGAGGCTGGGATAACACCCTCCAGCACCCACATGCTCCCTGCTGAGGCCCAGTAACTGGCTCTGAGTCTGACCTCTGACCTCCAGGGCTCTCAGCCTGCTCCATAAGGCCCAAAAAGATGCAAATGGGTGCAAACTGGCTAAAACAACCCTCGCCTGGCCCTAACCGTAACCCGCACAGACTTGTGCTCGGCACCACTGGAAAGCCAGTAAGTGCTTTGGGGGGGTGCGTCTAACTGCCTCGCCTCTGGCACCTTCACGTCAAAAGTTACAGGCCAGAGAAAAAGTGCCCCCGGGGTGCACTTCTGCTTCAACCCTCTATCCTAACCCTAACCCTAACCCCCCCCTAACCCCCTAACCCTAACCCTAACCCTAACCCTAACCCTAACCCTAACCTAACCCTAACCCCTAACCCTAACCCCTAACCCTAACCCTAACCCTAACCCCTAACCCTAACCCTAACCCTAACCTACCCTAACCCTAACCCTAACCCAACCCTAACCCTAACCCTAACCCCTAACCCTAACCCTAACCCTAACCATAACCCTAACCCCTAACCCTAACCCTAACCACTAACCCTAACACCTAACCCTAACTAACCCTAACCTAACCCTAACCCTAACCCTTTTATTATCAATTTCTTAAACATAACATTACGAAACGTAAGGATAACTCTTAAAATCAATGTAGAACCCGACCCTGATCCAAGAATCTGGTCTCAAACCTAGTCCTAACCCTTAAACGTAAACCGTATCTTTAATCCTTTACCTTCAATACACACAATTTGACTATATTATATTTTATTTAAAAATGTGAACCAATGGTTTTCCGACTCCCCCTCCCTTGGGGGAAGGAGACCAGATAGTGGTTCGATTATACTGTGTAACCTCTTTTTCACCCTTTCACCCTATTTTTATTTTTTACACCCTTTAGGGGAATAATAATATAGTCACCTAATAATTTAATACACAATTAAGATATACTTACCTTTAATACTTACCTTATAGAAAACTACCTTGACTTTAAAAAGTACTCATTATTATTCGACCAACTAACAGTACAGGAAGGACAAAAGTCCTTAAAAACAAAAAGGAACTTACCTGATAACGATATAAATACCTGAAGTACGAAGACCAGACAAACGGTCTTAATCAACAGGAACAATTTCGAATACGTCAGAGGCCAGATAAAACGGTCCAAATAAAAGGAAACGATCTACTGGTACTCGAAGGCCAGACATACGGTCCAAGTTAAAAGGAATGATTTACTACAACCCCGGGGACCAGACAACGGTCCAATCAGATGAATAAAGGCTTTATGACAGAGGCGGTCTATTCTTTTCATAAAGTACATAATAAAGTACACGGTTAGGATGATAATAATTGGAGACGCTGTCAGCTTGGCTGCGGCGAAGGATATTATGTGTGTTTATATATATGTCTCTGCTTTTCAATTATTTTAAATCATCTTAAAACGAACAATTTATTAAGACACTATGCCTAAACTCAAATATGAGAGACAGATGTTATGAAGATAATATTACCCTAAACCTAAAACTAAACGTTAGTCTAGTATCCCTAACCCTGACCCTAAACCTGACCATTAGTCTAATATCCCTAACCCTAAACCTAACCGTTAGTCTACTACCCCTAACCTTAACCCTAAACTTGACCGTTAGTCTAGTAACCCTAACCCTAAACTTAACCATAGTTTAGTACACCTAACCCTAACCCTAACCCTAAACTTAACCGTTAGTTTAGTACGCCTAATCCTAACCATGTCCCTAAACTTAACCATTAGTTTGGTACACCTAACCCTAACCCTAACCTAAACTAACCGTTAGTCTAGTACGCCTAACCTAACCCTGTCCCCTAAACTTAACCATTAGTTAGTACACCTAACCCTAACCCTAAACTTAACAGTTAGTCTAGTACGCCTAACCCTAACCCTGTCCCTAAACTTAACCATTAGTCTAATATGCCTACCTTAACCCTATCCCTAAACGTAACCGTTAATTTAGTACACCTAACCCTGTCCCTAAACTTAAACCATTAGTATACCTAACCCACCCTAACCGCTAACAAACCCATAACCAAATACTTATATTCTAAACAGCAGAAACCCAACCTACTGGTTTAACGTAGACTAGACTATCTTATGCAACCCTGAGACCAGACAACCGGTCCAAATTGAACAAAATGATTTACTGTGACTCAGAGGCAAGACAAATGGTGGTCCGAATTAGGAGAAATGACCGAGGCCGACATACGGTCCAAATCAGTGAAGAAGGACCTCTGATGGAAACAGACAACCCGAATTATAGTTAAAAGTAAAAAAACATTATGGAAAGGATGAATACTGGAGACGTTGTCAGCTCGGCTGCGACGAAGAGTTCAACTCTGTTTCTCCGGTTTATTCAGTCTGCTCTATAATACATAACAAAAAATAAGACGAAACTATGCCTAAACTCATATCTGAGGCAAACTTGGTATGACAGTGGACATGTAGGACCTGTAAGTCTATACTGACGTGCGCCGGCCCGTGCATTCACCTTTGGTCCCCTATCGAACTGCCCAGTCGACGGACGACGCAGGGGGGATCATCGTAATAACTAAGTCTAACCCTAACCCTAACCCTAACCCTAACCTAACCCACCTAACCCCTAACCCTAACCTAACCCTAACCCTAACCCTAACCCTAACCCCTAACCCTAACCCTAACCCTACCCTAACCCTAAACCTAACTCAACCAATGGTGAACTATGCCTAAACTCAACCCATAGTTTAACATGCCTAAACTCAACCCTAACCCTACTTACCACTAACCCTAACATGATTTTATACCCCTAACCTCAACCAGTTTTAAATCCCTAACCTTACTTTCTAAACCAAACTGGGGAGGACAATTTAGAAAGATCTACGGACTGCAACACTGAGGCCAGACAAAGGGTCCAAAGCAGATATAATGATTTTTCACTGCAACCCGAGACCAGACAAACGGTCCAAAGAAGATATAAATAATTTTCCACTGCAACCGAGACCAGACAAACGGTCCAAAGCAGATAGAACTACTTAATACAAACTGAGGCCAGACAAAGGGTCCAAAGCGGATATAACTAATCTTTTACTGCAACCCTGAGGCCAGATAAACGGTCCAGAGCAGATACAAATGTTCACTGCAACCTGAGGCCAGACAAACGGTCCAAAGCAGATATAAGTGTTTCACTGCAACCCTGAGATCAGACAAATCGTCAAAGCAGATAGAACTACTTACAACAAACCTGAGACCAGACAACCTCCTTTATTATGTGAAATAAAGCACTCGGGACTAACCAACAACAAACCAATGAAAAACAAACCTTTTAATAATTAAAATGTTTTAACTAAAAAACATTTTCATGGAAGACAAGAACTGTGGCGATGTCTGGGATTTGAAAAACGATTATGCTGTCACAATCACTATCACTCATGAATAACAAGGGGAAAGCATTATTGAATGCTGTTAAAAGTACTGAATGTACTTCCATTTCAAAATCGAAAAGAATTAGGTAGAGGACATTGTAGGAATGGTAAGTTCATACTGACGTGCGCCGGCCCGTGCACCTACCTTTGATCCCCTATCTAACCGCCCAGTCGACGGATGAAGCGGGGGGGATCATCGAGATAATTCTAACACCTATCCCAGCCAGTGCCTTCGGACAAGATGACTTACCTTAAAGCCAGTATGCAATGATCCAACCGATTCTTTTCCTATTCTTGTAACTCGGAGACCAGACAAACGATCTAAATTGAAAGAAACGATCCACGGCAAACCCGAGGCCAGACATACGGTCCAAATCAAACAAACAAGTTACTGTAACTCGGAGGCCAGACAAGTGGTCCGAATTGAAAGACACGATCCACTGCGAACCTGAGGCCAGACATACGGTCCAAATCAGATGAATAAAGTATCTCTGATGGGAACAAAAAGAGACGGAGGCCAGACAAGTGGTCCGAATTGAAAGACACGATCCACTGCGAACCTGAGGCCAGACATACGGTCCAAATCAGATGAATAAAGTATCTCTGATGGGAACAAAAAGAGACGGAGGCCAGACAAGTGGTCCGAATTGAAAGACACGATCCACTGCGAACCTGAGGCCAGACATACGGTCCAAATAGATGAATAAAGTATCTCTGATGGGAACAGACGAACCCGAATCATAAAAAAATAAAAACATTATGGAAAAGATGGATACCTGGCGACGTAAATATTTAACCACGCCCACAAACGCTTCAAATCGCAATTTTTCACTTTATAAACGAGTTTTCCCTCACTTCCCTTCATCGTATCGAGATGGGACTCACACCGTTGTACTCGGTAAAACTCTTCTCTCCGTCCTCCCTGGTGTGCTTTTCGCACCCAGAACCGTTTTCAAATTTGGAGCGCTGAAACCGTGGCAATTGTACCCGTACAGATAATGATTCAGGAGTGCAGCCTGTTCACACTAATTATGTTGGGAACAGGGCCTCCTGTAGTTGTGCGGTGTATGGAACACAGGAAGTGATTGGAGAGCTGGCCAGGGGCCCTGGACCTCCAGATCCTCTGACCTGACTGACATAAAAGGCTCTAGGGGGCCGCCAAAAACAGACAACTTTGGAACAGATGGTAAGTTAAGTTTATTAATTTTTATTGATGTCAGACAGCTTAATCTTATACATCATGTGATAAGTCAAAATCAATGATCATTGTACTACAATACCTTAATATAATTACTTCAAATATAATTTTTAAACATGGGTATACCTAAGAATATGTAATTCTTCTGCGCCAACCAACAATATCTCTAAACAAGTCTTTTTAAATGCACTAATATCCTGTACCACACAAGAAAATACATCTTAAATACTCTTCAAAACAGACTGTAATACAGGAGGAAAAATTGAATTGGCTATGGGGCACACGCCGGGATTTGATCAACCCCGGGTTGGGCCGCCCTTGGAGGAGGGTGTCTAGTGGTAATGGCCGAAACACCTGATGATTCCAAGGTTCTCTACTGAGATGTGTCCTACTATTTAGAATAAAATTATTTAAATGATTTAAAATCTTAACTGTATAGTGAAACCAATAAAACACAGCCGGACCCTAACCCGGACACTAAACTCAACCAATGGTGAACTATGCCTAAACCCAACCATAGGTTTACAGGCCTGACCCTAACCCTGACCTAAACCACCCCAGAGTAAATTGGGCTAACCCTGACCTCTAACCCTAAACTCAACCAATGGTGAACTATGCCTAAACTCAACCCATAGTTTAACATGCCTAAACTCAACCCCTAACCCTACTATACACTAACCCTAACCATGATTTTATTACCCTAACCTCAACCAGTTTTAACATCCCTAACCTTACTTTCTAAACCCAACTGGGAGGACAATTTAGAAAGATCTACGGACTGCAACACTGAGGCCAGACAAAGGGTCCAAAGCAGATATAAATGATTTTTCACTGCAACCCTGAGACCAGACAAACGGTCCAAAGAATATAAATAATTTTCCACTGCAACCCTGAGACCAGACAAACGGTCCAAAGCAGATAGAACTACTTACTACAAACCTGAGGCCAGACAAAGGGTCCAAAGCGGATATAACTAATCTTTTACTGCAACCTGAGGCCAGATAAACGGTCCAGAGCAGATAGATACAAATGTTTCACTGCAACCCTGAGGCAGACAAACGGTCCAAAGCAGATATAAAGTGTTTCACTGCAACCCTGAGATCAGACAAATCGTCCAAAGCAGATAGAACTACTTACAACAAACCTGAGACCAGACAACCTCCTATTATTATGTGAAATAAAGCAACTCGGGACTAACCAAACAAACCAATGAAAAACAAACTCTTTTAATAATTAAAATGTTTTAAAACTTAAAAAACATTTCCTGGAAGACAAGAACTGTGGCGATGTCTGGGATTGGAAAAACGATTATGCTGTCACAATCACTATCAATCATTGAATAACAATGGGGAAAGCATTATTGAATGCTGTTAAAAGTACTGAATGTACTTCCATTTCAAAATCGAAAAGAATTAGGTAGAGGACATGTAGGAATGGTAAGTTCATATGACGTGCGCCGGCCCGTGCACCTACCTTTGATCCCCTATCTAACCGCCCAGTCGACGGTGAAGCGGGGGGGGATCATCGAGATAATTCTAACACCTAACCCTTCAAAATATATTAAAGTTCGTTTTGATTTCCTTTTACTTTGACCTTTGCCCTATATCATAAATCCTACTGGGGATATCATACGATGGTTTGATGTTTTGTAAATTCTTCCTCATCATCCTCTCTTCTTCTCTTCACTCTCCTAATCTTCTGAGTCAAATATAGACTCTGTAAAAGACATTTCTTACAGAAGATGGGCACAAATGAAACGTTGCCTGAAACTCAAATATACTTACCCTCATGGAAAATTACCTCCAAGGCTTTCGTCCTCCTATTATTATGTGAATTAAACACACTCTGGACTGACCAAACAAATCAATGAAAAACAAACTCTTTTAATAATCAAAATGTTTTAAACTTTAAAAACATTTTCCTGGAAGACAAGAAACTGTGGCGATGTCTGGGGTTTGAACAAACGATTATGCTGTCACAAGCACTATCACTCATTGAATAACACATGGGGAAAGCATTATTGAAAACATTTACCTATTCAGGACGTAAAAAAATGATCGGCTCATAAAGTGACAAACTGGCCGATCAAACATGAACCTGTTTAGGAAAACCACAAGGATTATGCTGTTGAAAGTACTGAATGTACTTCCAAAATCGAAAAGAATTAGGTAGAGGACATTGTAGGAATGGTAAGTTCATACTGACGTGCGCCGGCCCGTGCACCTACCTTTGATCCCTATCTAACCGACCAGTCGACGGATGAAGCGGGGGGGATCATCGAGATAATTCTAACACCTATCCCAGCCAGTGAATTCGGACAAGATGACTTACCTTAAAGCCAGTATGCAATGATCCAACCGATTCTTTTCATTATTCTTGTCTTTATCTCTTTTCTCTTAAAAAAACAACTATGGCAGTTCCAATCACCCAAACAATGTCTTCCGCTCCATGTTACCAATATGGCATCCACATTAAGACTTGCCATCATCTCACATATTCCAATTGTGAACCCAGGCACCCCACCCCGGTGGGCCTCATAAAAATTCAACAAAGCTGATAGCCTCTGTTCAACCGGCTTCCAAATGCCCTTTGAGGCCAGAGACAAATGGTCCGAATTAAAAGAAACGATTTCCTGCAACCCTGAGGCCAGACGAACGGTCCGAATTAATAGTAAGGATTCACTGCGACCCCGAGACCAGACAAACGGCCGTCCGAATAAAAACAAACGATTTACTGTAACTCGGAGGCCAGAAACGGTCCGAATTAAGGGGAAACGGTTTACTGCAACCCTGAGGCCAGACAAACGGTCCGAATTATAAGAAAAGATTTAATGCAACCCTGAGGCCAGACAAACGGTCCGAATTAAAAGAAATGATTTACTGCAACCCCGAGGCCAGACAAACGGGTCCAAACCAGACGAATAAAGGCTCTCTGACAGAGTCAGTCTGCTCTTTCGTACTTAACGAATAAGTCCACGTATTCAAGACAGAAAATGCGACGATGATGATAATAATCGGAGACGTTGACAGCATGGCGGAAACCCTTACCAAGTCCAGTATGCCTAACCCCACCCTGACCCTAACCTTAACAATTAGTTTATTATGCCTAACCCTATCCAAAACTTCTACAACCTTAAGGAAGTAAGTTACAGTGTTAACAACCTTAAACCAAGCTTATAAATGCCTTAACAGCGATATTTTAACTACTTCCGGTACTTTGTAGTCACATGACCAACATAATTTGATGCAGAAGACTTAAGTATTCAAATTGAACTTTATTGCATGTCTTTTGGACGTTTGGAAAGAAAGTTACAGCATAAATACTTAGCCACGCCCACAAACGCTTCAAATCGCAATTTTCACTTTATAAACGAGTTTTCCCTCACTTCCCTTTCGTATCGAGATGGGACTCACAACGTTGTACTCGGTAACTCTCTGCGTCCCCCTGGTGTGCTTTTCACACCCACAGAACCGTTTCCAAATTTTGAGCGCTGAAACCGGGCAATTGTACCCGTACAGATAATGACTTCAGGAGTGCAGCCTGTTCACACTAATTATGTTGAGAACAGTGCCTCCTGTAGTTGTGCGGTGTATGGAACACAGGAAGTGATTGGAAAGCTGGGCCAGGGTGGCCTGGACCTCCAGATCCTCTGACCTGACTGACCTAAAAAGGCCTCTAGGGGGCGCCAAAAACAGACAACTATTGGAACAGATGGTAAGTAATATTTATTAATTTTTATTGATGTCAGACAAGCTTAATATTTCTTATACATCATGTGATAAGTCAAAATCAATGATCATTGTACTTACAATACCTTAATATAATTACTTCAAATATAATTTTTAAACATGGGTATACCTAAGAATATGCTAATTCTTCTGCGCAAAACAACAATATATCTTAACAAGTCTTTTTAAATGCACTAATATCCTGTACCACCACAAAAATACATCTTAATACTCTTCAAAAACAGACTGTAATACAGAAGAAAATTTGAATTGGCTATGGGACACACGCCGGGATTTGATCAACCCCGGTTGGGCCGCCCTTGGAGGAGGGTGTCTAGTGGTAATGGCCGAAACACCTGATGATTCCAAGTTCTCTACTGATGATGTGTCCTACTATTTAGAATAAAATCATTTAATTGATTTAAATCTTAACTGTATAGTGAAACCAATAAAACCAGCCGGACCCTAACCCGGACCCTAAACTTAACCCATTGTTAACTATGCCTAAACCCAACCCACAGGTTTACAGGCCTGACCCTACCCTTACCCTAAACTTAACCCAGAGTAAACTGTGCTGCTAACCCTGACTCTAACTCTCAACCAATAGTGAACTATGCCTAACCCAACCATAGGTTTACAGGCCTGACCCTAACCCTGACCCTAAACTTAACCCAGAGTAAATTGGCCTAACCCTAACCCTAACCCTCTAACCCTAACCCTTCAAAATATATTAAAGTTCGTTTTGATTTCCTTTTATCTTTTGACCTTTGCCCTATATCATAAATCCTACTGGCAGGATATCATAATGGTTTGATGTTTTGTAAATTTCCTCACATCCCTCCTCTTCTTCTCTTCACTCTCTAACTCTCTGAGTCAAATATAGACTCTGTAAAAGAATTCTTACAGAAGATGGGCACAAATGAAACGTTGCCTGAAACTCAAATATACTTACCCTCTGGAAAATTACCTCCAAGGCTTTCGTCCTCCTATTATTATGTGAAATAAAACACTCTGGACTGACCAAACAAATCAATGAAAAACAAACTCTTTAATAATCAAAATGTTTTAAACTTTAAAACATTTTCCTGGAAGACAAGAACTGTGGCGATGTCTGGGGGTTTGAAAAACGATTATGCTGTCACAAGCACTATCACTCATTGAATAACAATGGGGAAAGCATTATTTGAAACATTTACCTATTCAGGAAACGTAAAAATGATCGGCTCATAAAGTGACAAACTGGCCGATCAAACATGAACCCTTTTAGGAAAACCACAAGGATTATGCTGTTAAAAGTACTGAATGTACTTCCAAAATCGAAAAGAATTAGGTAGAGGACATTGTAGGAATGGTAAGTTCATACTGACGTGCGCCGCCCGTGCACCTACCTTGATCCCCTATCTAACCGCCCAGTCGACGGATGAAGCGGGGGGGTCATCGAGATAATTCTAACACCTATCCCAGCCAGTGCCTTCGGACAAGATGACTTACCTTAAGCCCAGTATGCAATGATCCACCCGATTCTTTTCCTTATTCTTGTCTTTATCTCTTTCTCTTAAAAAAACAACTATGGCAGTTCCAATCAACCCAAACAATGTCTTCCGCTCCATTGTTACCATTATGGCATCCTACATTAAGACTTGCCATCATCTCACATATTCCAATTGTGAACCAGGCACCCCCAACCCCGGTGGCCTCATAAAAATTCAACAAAGCCTGATAGCCTCTGTTCAACCGGCTTTCCCAAATGCCCTTTGAGGCCAGACAAATGGTCCGAATTAAAGAAACGATTTCCTGCACACTGAGGCCAGACTAACGGTCCGAATTAATAGTAAGGATTCACTGCGACCCCGAGACCAGACAACCGGTCGAAAAAAACAAACGATTTACTGTAACTCGGAGGCCAGACAAACGGTCCGAATTAAGGGAAACGGTTTACTGCAACCCTGAGGCCAGAAACGGTCCGAATTATAAGAAAAGATTAATGCAACCCTGAGGCCAGACAAACGGTCCGAATTAAAAGAATGATTTACTGCAACCCCGAGGCCAGACAAACGGTCCAAACCAGAAATAAGGCTCTCTGACAGAGTCAGTCTGCTCTTTCGTACTTAACGAATAAGTCCACGTATTCAAGACAGAAAATGCGACGATGATGATAATAATCGGAGACGTTGACAGCATGGCGGAACCCTTACCAAGTCCAGTATGCCTAACCCCAACCCTGACCCTAACCTTAACAATTAGTTTATTATGCCTAACCCTATCCCAAACTTCTACAACCTTAAGGAAGTAAGTTACAGTGTTAACAACCTTAAACCAAGCTTATAAATGCCTTAACAGCGATATTTTAACTACTTCCGTTACTTTGTAGTCACATGACCAACATAATTTGATGCAGAAGACTTAAGTATTCAAATTGAACTTTATTGCATGTCTTTTGGACGTTTGGAAAGAAAGTTACAGCATTAAATACTTAGCCACGCCCACAAACGCTTCAAATCGCAATTTTTCACTTTATAAACGAGTTTTCCCTCACTTCCCTTCATCGTATCGAGATGGGACTCACACCGTTGTACTCGGTAACCTCTGCTCGTCTCCCTGGTGTGCTTTTCACACCACAGAACCGTTTCCAAATTTTGAGCGCTGAAACCGTGGCAATTGTACCCGTACAGATAATGACTTCAGGAGTGCAGCCTGTTCACACTAATTATGTTGAGAACAGTGCCTCCTGTAGTTGTGCGGTGTATGGAACACAGGAAGTGATTGGAAAGCTGGCCAGGGGCCCTGGACCTCCAGATCCTCTGTCTGACCTGACTGACATAAAAGGCCTCTAGGGGGCGCCAAAAACAGACAACTATTGGAACAGATGGTAAGTTAATATTTATTAATTTTTATTGATGTCAGACAAGCTTAATATTTCTTATACATCATGTGATAAGTCAAAATCAATGATCATTGTACTTACAATACCTTAATATAATTACTTCAAATATAATTTTTAAACATGGGTATACCTAAGAATATGCTAATTCTTCTGCGCCAAAACAACAATATATCTTAAACAAGTCTTTTTAAATGCACTAATATCTGTACCACACAAGAAAATACATCTTAAATACTCTTCAAAACAGACTGTAATACAGAAGAAAATTTTGAATTGGCTATGGGACACACGCCGGGATTTGATCAACCCCGGTTGGGCCGCCCTTGGAGAGGGTGTCTAGTGGTAATGGCCGAAACACCTGATGATTCCAAGGTTCTCTACTGATGATGTGTCCTACTATTAGAATAAAATCATTTAAATGATTTAAATCTTAACTGTATAGTGAAACCAATAAAACACAGCCGGACCCTAACCCGACCCTAACTTAACCATTGTTAACTATGCCTAAACCCAACCCACAGGTTTACAGGCCTGACCCTAACCCTTACCCTAAACTAACCCAGAGTAAACTGTGCCTAACCCTGACCTCTAACCCTAAACTCAACCAATAGTGAACTATGCCTAAACCCAACCATAGGTTTACAGGCCTGACCCTAACCCTGACCCTAAACTTAACCCAGAGTAAATTGGGCCTAACCCTAACCCTAACCCTCTAACCCTAACCCTTCAAAATATATTAAAGTTCGTTTTGATTTCCTTTTATCTTTTGACCTTTGCCCTATATTCATAAATCCTACTGGCAGGATATCATACGATGGTTTGATGTTTTGTAAATTCTTCCTCATCATCCCTCCTCTTCTTCTCTTCACTCTCTAACTCTTCTGAGTCAAATATAGACTCTGTAAAAGACATTTCTTACAGAAGATGGGCACAAATGAAACGTTGCCTGAAACTCAAATATACTTACCCTCATGGAAAATTACCTCCAAGGCTTTCGTCCTCCTATTATTATGTGAAATAAAACACTCTGGACTGACCAAACAAATCAATGAAAAACAAACTCTTTTAATAATCAAAATGTTTTAAACTTTAAAAACATTTTCCTGGAAGACAAGAACTGTGGCGATGTCTGGGGTTTGAAAAACGATTATGCTGTCACAAGCACTATCACTCATTGAATAACAATGGGGAAAGCATTATTGAAACATTTACCTATTCAGGAAACGTAAAAACTGATCGGCTCATAAAGTGACAAACTGGCCGATCAAACATGAACCCTGTTTAGGAAAAACCACAAGGATTATGCTGTTAAAAGTACTGAATGTACTTCCAAAATCGAAAAGAATTAGGTAGAGGACATTGTAGGAATGGTAAGTTCATACTGACGTGCGCCGGCCCGTGCACCTACCTTTGATCCCCTATCTAACCGCCCAGTCGACGGATGAAGCGGGGGGGATCATCGAGATAATTCTAACACCTATCCCAGCCAGTGCCTTCGGACAAGATGACTTACCTTAAAGCCCAGTATGCAATGATCCAACCGATTCTTTTCCTTATTCTTGTCTTTATCTCTTTTCTCTTAAAAAAACAACTATGGCAGTTCCAATCAACCCAAACAATGTCTTCCGCTCCATTGTTACCAATATGGCATCCTACATTAAGACTTGCCATCATCTCACATATTCCAATTGTGAACCAGGCACCCCAACCCCGGTGGGCCTCATAAAAATTCAACAAAGCCTGATAGCCTCTGTTCAACCGGCTTTCCCAAATGCCCTTTGAGGCCAGACAAATGGTCCGAATTAAAAGAAACGATTTCCTGCAACCCTGAGGCCAGACTAACGGTCCGAATTAATAGTAAGGATTCACTGCGACCCCGAGACCAGACAAACGGTCCGAATAAAAACAAACGATTTACTGTAACTCGGAGGCCAGACAAACGGTCCGAATTAAGGGAAACGGTTTACTGCAACCCTGAGGCCAGACAAACGGTCCGAATTATAAGAAAAGATTTAATGCAACCCTGAGGCCAGACAAACGGTCCGAATTAAAAGAAATGATTTACTGCAACCCCGAGGCCAGACAAACGGTCCAAACCAGACGAATAAAGGCTCTCTGACAGAGTCAGTCTGCTCTTTCGTACTTAACGAATAAGTCCACGTATTCAAGACAGAAAATGCGACGATGATGATAATAATCGGAGACGTTGACAGCATGGCGGAACCCTTACCAAGTCCAGTATGCCTAACCCCAACCCTGACCCTAACCTTAACAATTAGTTTATTATGCCTAACCCTATCCCAAACTTCTACAACCTTAAGGAAGTAAGTTACAGTGTTAACAACCTTAAACCAAGCTTATAAATGCCTTAACAGCGATATTTTAACTACTTCCGGTTACTTTGTAGTCACATGACCAACATAATTTGATGCAGAAGACTTAAGTATTCAAATTGAACTTTATTGCATGTCTTTTGGACGTTTGGAAAGAAAGTTACAGCATTAAATACTTAGCCACGCCCACAAACGCTTCAAATCGCAATTTTTCACTTTATAAACGAGTTTTCCCTCACTTCCCTTCATCGTATCGAGATGGGACTCACACCGTTGTACTCGGTAACCTCTGCTCGTCCTCCCTGGTGTGCTTTTCACACCACAGAACCGTTTCCAAATTTTGAGCGCTGAAACCGTGGCAATTGTACCCGTACAGATAATGACTTCAGGAGTGCAGCCTGTTCACACTAATTATGTTGAGAACAGTGCCTCCTGTAGTTGTGCGGTGTATGGAACACAGGAAGTGATTGGAAAGCTGGCCAGGGGCCCTGGACCTCCAGATCCTCTGTCTGACCTGACTGACATAAAAGGCCTCTAGGGGGCGCCAAAAACAGACAACTATTGGAACAGATGGTAAGTTAATATTTATTAATTTTTATTGATGTCAGACAAGCTTAATATTTCTTATACATCATGTGATAAGTCAAAATCAATGATCATTGTACTTACAATACCTTAATATAATTACTTCAAATATAATTTTTAAACATGGGTATACCTAAGAATATGCTAATTCTTCTGCGCCAAAACAACAATATATCTTAAACAAGTCTTTTTAAATGCACTAATATCCTGTACCACACAAGAAAATACATCTTAAATACTCTTCAAAACAGACTGTAATACAGAAGAAAATTTGAATTGGCTATGGGACACACGCCGGGATTTGATCAACCCCGGTTGGGCCGCCCTTGGAGGAGGGTGTCTAGTGGTAATGGCCGAAACACCTGATGATTCCAAGGTTCTCTACTGATGATGTGTCCTACTATTTAGAATAAAATCATTTAAATGATTTAAATCTTAACTGTATAGTGAAACCAATAAAACACAGCCGGACCCTAACCCGGACCCTAAACTTAACCCATTGTTAACTATGCCTAAACCCAACCCACAGGTTTACAGGCCTGACCCTAACCCTTACCCTAAACTTAACCCAGAGTAAACTGTGCCTAACCCTGACCTCTAACCCTAAACTCAACCAATAGTGAACTATGCCTAAACCCAACCATAGGTTTACAGGCCTGACCCTAACCCTGACCCTAAACTTAACCCAGAGTAAATTGGGCCTAACCCTAACCCTAACCCTCTAACCCTAACCCTTCAAAATATATTAAAGTTCGTTTTGATTTCCTTTTATCTTTTGACCTTTGCCCTATATTCATAAATCCTACTGGCAGGATATCATACGATGGTTTGATGTTTTGTAAATTCTTCCTCATCATCCCTCCTCTTCTTCTCTTCACTCTCTAACTCTTCTGAGTCAAATATAGACTCTGTAAAAGACATTTCTTACAGAAGATGGGCACAAATGAAACGTTGCCTGAAACTCAAATATACTTACCCTCATGGAAAATTACCTCCAAGGCTTTCGTCCTCCTATTATTATGTGAAATAAAACACTCTGGACTGACCAAACAAATCAATGAAAAACAAACTCTTTTAATAATCAAAATGTTTTAAACTTTAAAAACATTTTCCTGGAAGACAAGAACTGTGGCGATGTCTGGGGTTTGAAAAACGATTATGCTGTCACAAGCACTATCACTCATTGAATAACAATGGGGAAAGCATTATTGAAACATTTACCTATTCAGGAAACGTAAAAACTGATCGGCTCATAAAGTGACAAACTGGCCGATCAAACATGAACCCTGTTTAGGAAAAACCACAAGGATTATGCTGTTAAAAGTACTGAATGTACTTCCAAAATCGAAAAGAATTAGGTAGAGGACATTGTAGGAATGGTAAGTTCATACTGACGTGCGCCGGCCCGTGCACCTACCTTTGATCCCCTATCTAACCGCCCAGTCGACGGATGAAGCGGGGGGGATCATCGAGATAATTCTAACACCTAACCCTAACCCTAACCCTAACCCTAACCCCTAACCCTAACCCTTTGATCCCCTATCTAACCGCCCAGTCGACGGATGAAGCGGGGGGGATCATCGAGATAATTCTAACACCTAACCCTAAAAAAACAAAGTCACGAAAGTAGGCCATGTAGGGTGTCTAAGAATCCGGCTTGAGGAGAGGATTACAAAGAACCAAGTTTGAGCTGGCTGCGACCTTCCTACGAAGACTTATGAACTTTCTTTTCGTCAAATTTTGACAATTTTTTCATATCTCGAGAACCGTAAGTCGTAGAGACAAGCGGACACTTCTGGCGTGTCCAGAGACCCCGAAAATGGGGAGGCGGAGCTTGGTTTCATCCCTCTATCTCCTTTCGTTTTTTGTCTATTCAATTTTTTTCGTCAAGACGTGGTGTTTACCCCCTATCCTAACCCTAACCCTAACCCTTTACTTCTAAGGTTCTGAATAGATTAATTAATCCACGGGCAGGGCTTTTTAACAGACACAATGTTTGATTTCATAGGAGCCACTTCATCTATGTATGGGTGTGGTGTGTGTGTGTGTGTATATGTATGTATGTATGAATGTATATATATATATATATATATAATATATATATATATATATATACATACATACACACACACACACACACAGTACAGGCCAAAAATTTGGACACACCTCATTCAATGCGTTTTCTTTATTTTCATGACTATTTACATTGTAGATTATCACTTTAGGCATCAAAACTATGAATGAACACATGTGGAATTATGTACTTAACAAAAAAAGTTTGAAATAACCGAAAACAAGTCATTCTAGTTTCTTCAAAGTAGCCACCTTTGCTTTTTCGATAGTGCTGCAAACCCTTGGAGTTCTCTCATTGAGCCTCATCAGGTACTCACCTGAAATGGTTTCACTTCACAGGTGGGCCTTGTCAGGGTTAATTGGTGGAATTTCTTGCCTTATTAATGGACTTGGGACCATCAGCTGTGTTGTACAGATGTCAGTTTGAAACAGTCGACAGCCCTATTGGACAACTGTTAGAATTCATATCATGGCAAGAACTAATCAACTAAGTAAAGAGAAACGAGTGGCCATCATTACTTCAAGAAATAAAGGTCAGTCGATCCGGAAAATTGCAAAAACTTTTGAATGTGTCCCCAAGTGCAGTCACAAAATCCATCAAGCGCTACAACAAAACTGGCTCACATGAGGACCGCCCCAGGAAAGGAAGACCAAGAGTCCCCTCTGCTGCTGAGGATAAGTTCATCTGACTCACCAGCCTCAGAAATCAAAAGTTAACAGCAGCTCAGATTAGAGAGCAGATGAGTACCACACAGAGTGCTAGCAGCAGACACATCTCTAGAACAATTGTTAAGAGGAGACTGGATCAGGCCTTCATGGTCAAATAGCAGCTAGGAAACCACTTCACTTCATTGGTTACCAGTGATTTTTAGAATGCACTTCAAAATTTTGGTCTTAACTTTAGAGCCCTACAAGGACAGGCCCCCCATACATCTCAGACCTGATACAGCTGCGTACATCCTCACGCAGTCTGAGATCAACAGGTCAGAGACTATTAGTTGCCCCCTTACACATTTTAAAACTAGGGGGGACCGTTCTTTTCAGGTTGTTGCACCGAGGTTGTGGAACGCTTTGCCTCCTTCCATGCGCTGCTTAGATTGTGTGGAAAATTTTAAAACTCAGTTGAAAACTCTGCTTTTTAAAGAGGCTTTTAACTAGATTGTAGGGTGGTTAGGCTGGTCTTATGTGTACGTGTTATTCTTTTGTTTTTGTTTTTTGTAATGCACTGTATGTATGAGAGTGTTAATGCTTCCTTTTGTTGTGAAGCACTTTGTGATCTTTATCTGAGAAAAGTGCTAAACAAATAAATTTTACTTACTTACTTACTTACTTACATACATACATACATACATACATACATACATATTCTCTCTTCCTCTCTGTCACGCCTCTTTAGATGGCAGAGGTGAAAAGACTTCAGCAGAGGATACATCAGTGTATCTTCGATTATAGCTCCTCTTCCAGGGAGACTCCTCGCTCCTCAATGTGCATTTTAGGAATTGGGACGTCCTTGATGATGCCTGGATATGATTTCTAGGTCACAAGCCCGAGGACCAACATGTCAAGGTGGTACAAATTTGGGAATTGGGAAAGGCCCTAGGTTGTGTGCAGCCTGAAGAAACACTTGCAGAAGGTATGGAAGAATGAAAGACCTACCCCTCCCTGCATGTTTTTCCAGTAAAAAATGTACATTAGAGCTTATAATGGAAAGAATGAGTACCAGTTTGGAACAAAACATACTTTTGTTCCTCCCAAATAAAAAAAACTGAAAATCTGCAGTTTTACCCTACAGCCAGGAAATCACTGGGTTAATGCCCTTGATACTGGACATGTACAGATGAAATTAGTACTGAAATTGCATTTGCTAATACCTCAACACATCAACTGTTTTTTAATAACAAGTTTTACCATTTAAATAGCATGTGAAATAGCAAAAACAAGTTGAATATAGCCTATTGTACAGCACAAGGACAAAAAGCAAAATGTTTGTTCCACTTGTTGAAATTGTGATGCGACAATGTCAATCAGTGAAAAACACATTCAGCTGAACTGCCATTTAAAATACTCCAACACTAAATACTAAACCAAAACTGGCTCAGTCATTTTATGAAGAAAGCTTAATATTCCTTAGTGGTTGGATTAACATTATAGCATATTTCTCCTGTTACATTAAAAATAAATGCAGCAGGTGCCCATTGATTTTGAAAGTCAATTAGCGAACCGTAGAAACTTAATTGTGTAAACTATTACACAAGTAAACTTTGATATCTAGAAAACTGCAATAAGCTAATATTGGCCAGTCCGGCACTGGCTCAGTTTTTAAGTTTCAAGACTCTGCCAATTGATTTCCCTACCCTACGGAAAGGAATAGAATCCACTGAATGCCCAGAACAGTAAGTCTTTAAGATGCCTGCATTCATCTGAAGACAGACAATAATACTGGAAAAACAACTGCAAATCCTGACTATTAAAGAAGTCAGGGACAATAAGTAAACGACTTCTGTAACAAGACAAAGAACATTTCAATTTATCAGATTCCAAGGTATATGCTTTCATTACTGTTTTTCAATGTGTTTGCCACCATTGCATTTGATAATCATAAATAAATGACTGACAATTACAATGGCTTCTACTCTTAAAGGATTATTCCAGTTTATTAAAACGTGGATCTTTTCATTGCTTTTGATCTAGGCACATCAGACAATCAGACAGCTTTGTCCAGATGATTAAACCACTTTATTTGGACATAAAAGTAAATGTGAGCACACCTGAAATGTTAATAATTCCTTATTGCATAAGACAACTGTGTGCACACAACCACGGTAAATATGATGGGTAAATGCTGATGCAGAATGTAGGTCTGTAACAGCTCCATCCTCCCATCCAAATATGGTCTTTTTGCTCCAAAAAAACAAAATGACGACGGCCAAAATGTTAAACTTGAGGCTTCAAAACCAATGGTTGGTGTCACCGTGGCTATGTCCAGTTCTGTTATACAGTCTATAAATCCAAGTCAATAAAGCAGAATTATCCTTTGCGTTCCAAAATTTTGACTTTGAATGTTATTTAATAGTACCAATCCTGTATTCCTATGTCCTTCAGTTAGAGGTCATGAGTGAAACTAGGTTTTAGACTGGTCAGCAGCTGGCTAATCAAAGATAATAATCGGACCACTTCCCTTTGATGATCAACTATCAAAAAAATAAAACTCTTTTACAAATGAACACAGTATTTACACACACACGATTGTGGAAAGCTTGGTACTTCATTGTAAATTGCTTCAAATTGACTCCACCAGCTGCCTGGCATCCTGGCGTGGACAACAGCTGGCTGTCTTCTGCATTACTGACTGTAATTATCACATTGTTTAGTACCGCTTCTATGGGCTAAGTTTTGTAGAAAATATGACTTGTTGCTTTTTGTAAATGTTTGTATGTACATTAGCAAACACTTTTTACAGGAAAACTACCAACTGAGGTAGCAAAGGGGAAACAAGTGAACTGGCGCAGGGCTGCTTCTTCATCTGACCACAGTTGTGGCTCTTAAAGCCAACTTCAAGCTTCCATATTGTTATTGTACACCTATGAAATATTTTGGAACAAATTCAGTCCAGCTGTATGCCACAGGGCTATAGGAGATGAAGACTCATCTTCTGTCCTTTTTGCTGCAGTGCTGATTTGTAATGGTAATAATGAGACTTTAAAACAGGATAATGATGTTTTTCATGCTCACAGCTCCACATTCCGGTTGGGATGTGTGTTGAAGTTTTTGCCTCCTCTGTCTCTGGTATAATGTTGAAATGCAGAAAAACAGATTCACAGATTGAACAAGAGGGGTGTGTTTTTTAACTTCTTATGTTACAAATGTGAGCTCCTTTTAAAGGCTGTGTAACACTGGTCTACAAAGTCAAGATCAGCATCTGTCAGCTGACACTGTCCACATTAGTGCACTGATCGTTTCACCCAAACACAAAATGGTGTGCTTGCTCACATGTTTTTAGCAACATTACAAATGACAGAGAACAAGGATGCTTAGAGACAGTAACACGGGACAACCTCACCAAAGTCTTCCATTGGCTGGATTTTTCCAGAGTTGACATTACATTTAGTCCTAGTGAAGAAGAAAGCAGGTGTGTTGGCACATGAAATCACACATCCAGTATTAAAGAGCTTCTTCCACAGTGCCAGATGCTTCTCGACTCTCCCATTTCAGTAGATTACATCACATTCCACTGTGTTCCATTATTTAGTCTGTACATCCCAAACGAATGGGTTTGGCACAATAATGTCCCGCTGTGTAAGGTCTGCTCTCATTCAAATGACATGAGGTTTGCTGGCATCTGTTGAACAAAAAAAACAGAAATATAGCACAGAAATTAAAAACGGGGAAAGTGATTGGCTGTGCCAAAAATGAAGAAAAGCCACCAAGCCACTCACATGTCTCATTTAGAAGCTACTCCTTGTCTTTATTAGTTTCATCCCAATTTTAATTGATTGATTTTTATAGATCTTTCAATTTATATATTATCACCTTCTAAAGTTGTTATGGTGAATGTGTTATCAAACCTATTTACTGTGTATACTGTATTTAGCAGATACAAAGCAACATTAAAATTAATTTGGAATAATGTGCTGTTTGGTGACGTGATGAATGTTAGACTCTCAGGTTGCTAAATGCTCCACTGTGTTCAGTAGCTGTTAGGAGCACATAGTACACACTGTAGTACACACAACTGCTGAAAATGAGATTGATGAGAGTGCTGAGACACTGAAACACTAAATTATAAAAAACAGCAGAGTTGGGTTAAAATTCTCTGTGAGTGGACTTTGTCTTCCTAAGGGAAACACTGCTGGCTCTTATTGATGATCCCATTATACTGTACACTTTTGACCCATGATGGTAACATTATGGCCATATTTGTAAATTGATTCAGTAAGTATTTAAAGCAAGAAACATGGCTAATGCTTTTAAATACAAATCTAATTTTTAATCTATTTGTAATATTACACACAAGAAATTGGTCTTGGTTTGTGTTTCCCTGCTTCTGTATTTATTGTTAGAACTCTTTTATATTATATACTGTTTATTACAATTTCTATTCATCTGTCTCCACAGGAAAAAGTCACTTCTGGTCCAGGCAGATTGGGGAGTATGTGTGTTGAACATACCTGGGGTCTGCTGCTCCTACAAGCCTCTTCCAGGTTTTTGTGCCAGATGATCGCTGAAAACCTGGATCCTGTCTGGAACTTGTAAACATTGCCTGTGAAGTGCAACACATTTCTTTGTGTGATTATCTGAATTTAAATGAGGGACAGAGAAAACAGAGAGCGGAGTGTGAAGCTGACCTTTATCTGGGTCATTGAGCTGGAAGATGTTGGGTCTGGCTGGGTCATCTGGCAGAACCACCATCCATCCCGTCACACACACCTTCTTGCAGGGGTTGGACTTATACTGTGGCAGACACAGGAACACAGCGGCTCACATTCAAACCAAGCTAATGGCTGCCATTGAAGCCTATGGTCATAGAACACAGCTACATAGTGACTTGTGCATCTCATTAAAAAAGTAACTAGACAACAGGCTATGGAGACAGGAAAAAGACAAGATGTGATTGTTCAGCTGTTTTCTCCATTAAGTCAGTAACGGTTGATAGTGAAGACAACATGAAGCAACGGTCTACTTTTGACATCTAGGAAAGAAACTCTGTTGCATGTTAAACACAACAATGTTTGGTTTGGCAGTCCCCCCCCCCCCGCTAAATAACTTGCTGCATATTATTTACTAAATTCCATAGCACTCACCCCTATGTTAGCAGCGTTCAGACTGAAAGCAGCACTGAGTGAAAAGCTGTCACATTGCAAAGTCTGACCAAGTCTTGTTATTTAATCATCAAACTCACATGTTTCCTCTCAGAGGCCCTCAGTGCTTTGGCCCCATAGAATGTCAGTGTTGATCCAGACAGACTGATCCAAAATCTGCTCCACGATGACAACTGCAACACAGCAAAAAAGTGGGTGTGCTGAAACATCTGCTGACATTTGCTGACGTGGTCAACTGTATTGGAAGAAAACAGAATCATATCAAAAATCTCTGTACCTTGGGCTTCCGTCCCTCCTTCAGCAGTGTTTTCCTTCGCAGGGGTCCTTCAATAGCCACACTGCCAGCCTCACTGCATCCATAGCAGGAGTTGGCCGCAGAAGCGCTAAGGGTGTTGGGAAGCAGAGAAGAGATGGGGGGGGATCCAGACACAAAACATAATAATAAGCAAGTGAAACAGATTCCTTCCAAGTACTCAGAGTTTACAGAGTGACACAATATGCTGCTCTGTGATAGGACAGTGATGGCTCTGCAGTATGTTCATTGGTATAGAAGGTGGATTTGTCCTTTAGGTGTCCCTGCACTGATTTAGGCTTAAAAAGTAGTTCTTGACAAAGCACTGGGCTACTTGGTTGTGGTATATTTTTCTTATTTTTATCCTGCTATAGAGGTTAACAACAGAAAATGTGTTAACTATGTTCACCAATGAAAGGGTAAGCGACTTCTCCACTGACATCAGCCTCAATGGACCAAATATCAATGCAGTCACAGATGTGGAATGAAAAGATCAAAACAGTATATGATGATGACAGCAAACGGTCTTACAGAGAGAACATGGACATTAGGGTTCCCAAAGCTCTTCTTCTACTTAGATGAATAATAACAAAAGACAAACATGAAGCACAGCTCCTCTGCACCAACGGTTTCACACTATAACAGTTAGGGATGGGTTCAAATAATCCATTCTTCAATTACAATCAACCTTTGAGTGATCGGATACTTATAAATAAAATCCAGAAATTTATCTTTTAATATCTTTCTTTTTACAATGTATGTCTATCCCCACCACAAATATTTCGGGGGTTAATTGTTAATGCAAGCATTAACCTTGTCCATTATTTAAAATATCTGAGTGGAAGTTCTTGTTTGTACAATTTACAGCAAAAGTTCTCTGAGAATAAATTTTATATCCAAGCTAATTTTGTTTTGTAACTCAAATTTCCCTGACCTATTTAATATTAAATTGGAAATGTAATGAAATCGGGACCTTGCAAATTGGAATCCAATCGATTTGGAAAATGGAAAATCAATGGCCAATGGATCGCAGCCTGCAATCAAAGATGGAGGATGAATTCATAGTGAATTCATGCAATTACACATCTTCATACCTCTTTGACCAAACTAAAAGCGGTTGATCGATGAAACACCAGCCTTTAGATTCTGACTATACTCACTGAAGCAGTGCAGTGAGTATAGTTATTATAACACATAGTGAGCTAGAAGTTTACGCGCTCTTTGCTAGATTCTATTTGTCAAGAATCCCCCCATGAGTCATGCACCAACACATCCAGTTTTCCTGGAAGAGTATGAAGGAGACTATTGAGGATAAATAATCAGCTTTGGATCCTTGAAGGTTTTAGCAGTTAGCATCTGATTCTAGGAAAGATGACACGTGAGCTGACTCTCCTCTAAAGTATCCTGCCAGCTTTTGGCTTTTAGACCGTGTTTCATAGTATATTTTAAATCCTGTTTTAGACTGTGATTGTAATTAAAGGGTTGGTTCACCCAAATTACAAAAACAACACATTTGCTGAGCTTCGAGCTATGTAGCTAGTTTTTGTAGTTTTGTTGAATTTATACTTATATACAGCCCACAACCAAATTCTTTTCCAAGAAGTTGAGTAAAAAAAAGAAAGACTTTGGCAGGAGAAGGGCCTGGACCAGCTTGCTAAACTCTATGAATTAAGTGATTTGAGGGCTTAAAATGTAAATATTTTCAGTTGAATTTAGGGTTAGGGTTAACATTTAACATAAAAGAAAATACATGCTCAAAAATAGAACACAATCCTAAACAATCTATACCGAGAAGATTTAGCTCTTACGTTTATGAAACTTTACGCTTAAACTCAAATTATTCTACTGACCACATCAGAAAGAAAGAGAGGATGTATGGGCAACAATCATAAAAAAAATACACTTACTAAAATAATTCATTAATAATTTTGGGGACGGACGGACGGACTACTCACTAACACCACCAGAGAGACAATTCAAAATATTACATTGAATTTAATTTTTACTAATAATAAAGGGCAGAGCTGGTCTGGGCTCTCCTAAATGCCCTAAAGGTGATATGGAAATGGGCACATAGCTACAAATGTTTTGGAAATGTATAAAGAAACCAATATTTTTGGGAGATTTTAAAGATTAAATGGTTACCTTGGTTAGATATAATTTGAAACTACAACATCATTAGTACATTTTAGCAGTGGAAATAATGCCTACAATGCTATATTGATTGGAATACTCTTGTACATAGCAGGGAAGACTATTCTTAATTTCTGGATCTCTAAGAACACTCTTGCGTTTGACTATTGGTATAAGGAAGTATCTCTGGAAAATGGAAACCCGTTTTGGACACAGTGGGCCCCACTGGACTGAACTTTGTCTTTCCCCAGTTAACAACATGAGAATTTACTTCAGCCTATTCTAGCAATTTGAATGTAATAATGGCCACCTGGCGGAGTGTGCATTCGGTTTTGTCTTGATTTATCGTTGTTTTGTCTCTGTCTTATTTAGTATTATGTATGTATGTATAGTGGGATGGAAGTGAAATATGTGAATTGACTGCCAGAGCCCCAATAACAAAAGTACTTCCACCAGTATAAGGTGAAGGGATGAGGTAAGATAAAACAGTCAAATTCCTATTTGTTCTTATTTAAAGTCATAATGACTCTCCACAGTTCACTGTACCTGTAAACATAGCCGTGGCTCCGGGGGAGTTGCGAAGTGGGACCCTCCAGTTGGGGCCAGTGTTGCGTACATGCGGCCCCTGTTTGTCACACATGGTCATAGTCAGTCTCAGGCTCATGGGGTTAACCTTTTCCTTAGAAGAACTGTTCAGTGTATCCATAGGCATTATAAAAGAAGTGGACGTAGCATCCGGGATGTCACCACTGTTTGTGGAGCGCCGTCGCCATCTTGTTTTTTTTGGAACCAGAAGTAACCAAATTTGGACTGGAAATAAATGATCAGCTAACTCTAGCACTAGCTACTTAGCTTGGTTGTTGTCGTTCCACAAGTCCGAAGGGCCATTATTCTTAAACCCCAATTGTTGGAGAAATGTCCCAGTGGACTGGAAGCTCATTGGTCTGACATCCCGTTATCTTACTAACAAAAGCACACTGTTGCAAAGGCCCGAAAATACACACTCTCGCTTAATGACTTTTTAGCCCTTAATATATTAGTGTATTTCGATGTAAAGTGATCATTTTAACCCAAACCATGAGCTTTACCTAACCCTAACCTAAATTTTTGTGCTTAAACCAAGCCAGACCTCAAGCACGGCGTTTTAACACAATACATCAATAATAAAGCATGTTAAAATACACCACAATATTAAGGGAAGAAGACGACTAATATGGCCTAACTAATCTCTAAACCATAAATAATGGCAGTGCGTCATTACTGGTTGTTTGACAAAATAAAATTTCTATATTACTACGTACTTCCTCTTATTGCGGGACCATGTTTCACTTGACTTGTTAAATTATGATTTAGTAAATCAACATTACTAAAAATGTTTTGACTGAATCATCAAGTTTATTACTTAACTTTTATTCATGTTGGTTGAATGTGTTGTTAATAGTTGACAGTAAGAAAAAGTTAAAAGACTATAAAAGACTTTATTTTCCTCATCATCAGTTATATAAAATGTAAATTTATTTTTAAACAGACTTTCCACAATTTAATCAGTTCTTCTGATAAATTTGACGGATTTAATCAAGTCAAGTCATCTAATTGCGTGAATATGCTGATAGGCGGTGTTTCGGCATGTCAAACCAGGTTGGTTAAGGTTCCACATCTTCCTAAAGTGTGTTTCAATTGGTTCACAGAATGGCATTAAAATTAAACATCAGCTGGCTAAGTCTACAGATTTGGCTTCACTTTTGAGACCGGAAAGCTCCGCCCACTTCTTTCATACAGTCTCTGAGTGGATCTCATTCAAACCATACAGAGTACTGAATGACAGCCATGATGATATCTAATGTCCATCCAGAGACCTTTTTATTCTGGCCATTCTGTGTTCTTGCTGGGAGAGGTTGACAGACATACAGTGTGATTAAATAGACACTGGATACTAGCAACATTTAAAAGCATTGATATTGAATGTACAATGAATATGATGCAGGCACGGGTCACAGCTCTATTGACCCAGTATTCCCGTAGCTCTTAGTAGTAACGACAGACCATGTACCACAGCACTTTAAAGTAGCTGTAGTTAAACCTCTTCTGAAAAAGCCCAACCTTGATCCAGATGTTTTAGCCACTATAGACCTATATCCAACTTCCATTTCTCTCTAAGATTCTTGAGAAAGCAGTCGCCAAACAGCTGTGTGACTTTCTGCATAGCAACAGCTTATTTGAGCATTTTCAGTCAGGATTTAGAGTTCATGATAGCACAGAGACAGCACTTGTGAAAATTACTAATGACCTCCTAATTGCATCAGACAAAAGACTTATCTCTGTACTTGTGTTATTAGATCTTAGCGCTGCATTTGATACCATTGACCATCATATCTTATTACAGGGATTGGAACATTTAATTGGCATTAAAGGGACTGCTCTAAGCTGGTTTAAGTCTTATTTATCAGATCCATCTTTGTTCATGTTAACGATGAATCCTCTGTGCACGCCAAAGTTAGTCATGGAGTCCCACAAGGATCTGTGCTCGGTCCAATCCTGTTCACTTTATATATGCTTCATTTAGGCAATATTATCAGGAAGCACTCCATAAACTTCCATTGTTATGCAGATGATACTCAATTATATCTATCAATCAAGCCGGATGAAACTAATCAGTAAGCTAAACTTCAAATGTGTCTTCAGGATATTAAAACCTGGATGACCTGTAATATTCTAATGTGACGCATCCGTCATCCGTGACGCATTATCAAAAGAGATAGTTACTCTGGATGGCATCACCCTGGCCTCCAGCACCACTGTGAGGAATTTTGGAGTTATCTTTGATCAGGACATGTCCTTTAATTCTCACTTTTTTCACCTACGTAATATTGCAAAAATCAGGAAAATCCTGTCTAAAAATGATGCAGAAAAATTAGTCCATGCATTTGTTACTTCTAGGCTGGATTACTGCAATTCTTTATTATCAGGCTGCTTGAAAAAAGTCCATAAAGACTCTTCAGCTGATCAAGAATGCTGCAGCACGTGTTCTGACAGGAACCAGGAAAAGAGATCACATCTCTCCTGTTTTAGCTTTTCTTAATTGGCTTCCTGTAAAATCCAGAATAGAATTTAAAATCCTTCTTCTCACCTACAAAGCTCTTCATGGTCAGGCACCATCTTATCTTAAAGAGCTCATAGTACCTTACAACCCTACAAGAGCACTACGCTCCCAGAATGCAGGTTTACTGGTGGTTCCTAGAGTCTCTAAAAGTAGAACGGGAGCCAGAGCGTTCAGCTATCAGGCTCTCTCCTGTGGCACCAGGTTCCAGTCTGGGTTCAGGAGGCAGACATCGTCCCCACATTAAAGCGTGGGCTTAAGACTTTCCTTTTGATAAAGCTTATAGTTAGGGCATAGAATTGATATTGTTAGAGAGTGAGGAGTCGCAGCGTCGCCTAACCCGGCCCACCTGCTTCTCGTCATAGTTGTCAGATTTATCTATCATATAATCAATAATATAATAATACTAGAGGGAGGCAGGGCATCGATCCGGTTGGGGAGAGTTTTAGCCTGATCAGGCTCCTCTCTTTACCCTGTCTCTCTTGTTATGCTTTGATAAAGCTTATAGTAGGACATAGAATTGAATATTGTTAGGGAGTGAGGAGTAGCGCGTCCGCCTAACCCGGCCCACCTGCTTCTCGTCATTGTTGTCAGATTTATCTATCATATAATCAATATATAATAAAACTAGAGGGAGGCAGGGCGATACAGCCCGATCCAGTTGAGGAGAGTTCTAGCCCGACCAGGCTCCCTCTTTACCCCCTGTCTCTCTTGGTTTTGCTGTAATAGTTTTAGACAGCTGGGGACTTCCTTTTATACCTGAGCTCCTCTCTCCTCTATCTTTCCATTTATGTGCATGTCCCTAGACAATGCTTGTTACAAACCTAGCTCCTGGGGAGTCATTCCCCGGAGTCCTTATGTTCGTTTTCGCCCAGCATGTTTCCTTGGATCAGGGAGACTCCAAAATCATGGTAGCAGCTGTCGCCGTGGTCCTCGCTACATGTCCTGGGATGCTTTGTTCATCCTGCTACGCTCTGCTGTCCCTGCCACGTCCTGCTGTGCCTTGTAATGCTGCACAGTGCCCTGCTATGCCATGAACTACTACAAAGAACTACTACAAACTAATATTTTTTTATGACTGTTTTCCCAAGCTTATATCAACCCAACCGCCCGTCAGACACGCCTACCAAGAGCCTGGGTCTGTCCGAGGTTTTCTGCCTAAAAGGAAGATTTTCCCGCCACTGTTGCACTGTTGCTTGCTCTGGAGGAAACCACTAGAACTGTTGGGTCCTTGTATTAGGGAGTGTGGTCTAGCCCTACTAATCTGTAAAGTTTCTCGAGATAAAACTCTTGTATGAATTGATACTATAATAAAATTGACATTGAACAGATTGAAGCTTGTGGCACTGAAAATATTCTCAGATAAGATCAAAGTTCAAAGGATAAATCTGGCAATGTTATAGGAATTACTTGATTGTGAGAAGTAAAATAAAAAATGAACATCACCAGGCTCAGTACTATACAGACCTTAGTCTGGTTACCAGATACTGACATCCAGCATGTGAAGGACACGCCGGAGATCAGGCTCTCTTCCCCTTCTATCTATTTAGCAGAGCCCCGTGCTGCGTCCGGGGCTTGGCGCCGCCCCAAGACCATTGTGATTAGTTTTAAAGAAATGCTAACAATCCAGAGCATTCCGTTCCCCTGTATTAGAATAATAAGCGTTGTAGCCAGAGCACAGACACAGCGCTGTGGAGTAAGACTAAGACTGAACAGAAGCTGACTGTATGCGCATGCTGAACCTTGGAACCTACCAACTAACGGTCTGACCAGGATTTAGCGCTGAGGGCTAGGGCAACATTTTGGGGGTTCAGGTGTAGCCAGCAGATATCCAGGCAAAACCTTCTCTACTGTGGACCGCCACTGTTTACGTCTGATTAGCAACTTGACCAAATTGGTTCTCTGCATATGAATGCAGGTACAATTTAAAAAAGCTATTAAAAGCTCATATTTGACAGACAGAAGCCTAGGGGTTCTGAGACACATTGGCCAATGCCTTTTTCCTCTTTTGATTTCTACAGGACGACTCAACCTGATTGGTCAATCTATTTTGACTACAAATGGAAACCAGAACGTTTCCAATATACACATTTGTCCCGTTGCTACAGATTCTGGAGATACAACAAAGATTACTGATGATCACTCTGAGGTGGTGACGTTGTTTAAATAGGATAAAAGTGAGAAATGTTTAGATTGTTATCTGCATAGATTAGAGCCCCGACCAATAAAGGATTTTAAGGGATACCGATAAGAATAATTGGTTATTAAAAATCTGATTTGCCGATACATTCACTGATAAAATATTTTTTGTTAAATACAGACTTGCGTACAAAAACATAAACAGATTTCCCTAACATTAATTATTTTTAGTTATTTAAGAGTTCTCACTAAAATAACAGGGAAGTTGTAGAGCCTCCTCTGGTGGAATGATATGCAATGCCATCACTAACAGGGACGTTGTAGAACGACAATTTTTCAGGCTGTTAAAGCCATATTTACTCTTTTCAAGCTACTCTAAAAAGGAATCCTTCTGTTAAGCCGCTCATCCAAGTATGGGGTGAGACTCACAGTTATCCTGTGTGTCTCTCAGGGAATATCGGAGACTTCTGATGTCGGATGTTAAGATTAAGGGCTTAAAAGCAAAGCTTTATTGCCATCTTTTTCAGGCTGTTAAAGCCATATTTTATCTTTTTTTGGGCTACTCTCAAAAGGCATCCTTCTGTTAAGCCAGCTTCA